>NC_137635.1:610244-619195 GCF_963383615.2 Lipophrys pholis | reverse complement strand
CAGCCCAGAATCCTTCCGATATCCTCCCTAACCCATGTGCTCTTTCACTGTTGTCCACTCACCTCCTCTTATTGCTCCACTTCCTGTTGTCTTTTCTTCTTTACTCCTCTCATCCAGCTGGACCCTTGACCTGCACCCTGGCTGCAGACTGACCGGGGTGATGGCATTAGCAACAGAGGAAGGAAGGAAGGAAGGAAGGAAGGAAGGAAGGAAGGAGGGAAGAAGAAAGGAAGGAAGGAAGAAGAAAGGAAGGAAGGAAGAAGAAGGAAGGAAGGAAGGAAGGAAGGAAAGAGGGAAGGAAGGAAGGAGGGAGGGAAGAAGAAAGGAAGGAAGGAAAGAAGAAAGGAAGGAAGGAAGGAAGGAAGGAAGGAAGGAAGGAAGGAAGGAAGGAAGGAAGGAAGGAAGGAAGAAGAAAGGAAGGAAGGAAGGAAGGAAGGAAGGAAGGAAGGAAGGAAGGAAGGAAGGAAGGAAGGAAGGAAGGAAGGAAGGAAGGAAGGAAGGAAGGAAGGAAGGAAGGAAGGAAGGAAGGAAGGAAGGTTTCCATTCTTATCTGAAGGTTTTTCTAATACAGCAACAGGCTGTATTGAGAATTCCTACAGATTACAGATTGAGCGGATTACAAAGCCTCCAAGTGGAATTAATCAATAGCTCCGCATATTATATGAGATCAACTCCCTTTCACTACCCAGCTCGTGGAAACAGATTCAAAATGTCATCGGAGTTCCTGTAGTTCCCTACAAAGCCTGAGAAGTCTTCCCAGTAATGTCAGAAGATTAATCCCAGAGAACTACTGTTGAGTGATGGAAAGACTTAATGGATGCAAGCATCTGCAGTTAGTCAGGAGCCACATTGTAAACATGTGGTGTGGAGTTATCAAAGAAGTGAGTGTTCAGACTGAAAAGTTCAACTAATGAAACTATTAAGTGGTATTATGGGAGACGTATGATCACACAGAGCTACCTGCTTTAAATGCTACTGCAGTTACCTTGTGTGTCATGATGAAGAGAAGTGGGAGATATTCCTCAATAATAGAGCTGCACACACTGCAGCTCTATTCCTCAATAATAAAGCTGCACACACTGCAGCTCTATTCCTCAATAATAGAGCTGCACACACTGCAGCTCTATTCCTCAATAATAGAGCTGCACACACTGCAGCTCTATTCCTCAATAATAGAGCTGCACACACTGCAGCTCAGACTTCTTTCATCAGAGACCACTGACATATAGTTGTCTCTTCTCTATAACTTTCTACTCACAGCTGATGAATGCATCATGGAGAGGACGATAGAGAGACGGATGGAGAGGACGATGGAGAGACGGATGGAGAGACGGATGGAGAGGACGATGGAGAGGACGATGGAGAGACGGATGGAGAGGACGATGGAGAGGACGATGGAGAGACGGATGGAGAGGACGATGGAGAGACGGATGGAGAGGACGATGGAGAGGACGATGGAGAGACGGATGGAGAGGACGATGGAGAGGACGATGGAGAGGACGATGGAGAGATGGATGGAGAGACGGATGGAGAGACGGATGGAGAGACGGATGGGGGGACGATGGAAGAGGACGATGGAGGACGATGGAGAGGACGATGGAGAGACGGATGGAGAGGACGATGGAGAGGACGATGGAGAGACGGATGGAGAGGACGATGGAGAGGACGATGGAGAGGACGATGGAGAGGACGGATGGAGAGGACGATGGAGAGACGGATGGAGAGGACGATGGAGAGAGGACGATGGATGAGGACGATGGAGAGGACGATGGAGAGGACGATGGAGAGACGGATGGAGAGGACGATGGACGATGGAGGACGGATGGAGAGGACGATGGAGAGGACGATGGAGAGGACGATGGATGAGGACGATGGAGAGACGATGGAGAGACGGATGGGAGACGATGGAGAGGACGATGGAGAGACGATGGAGAGGACGATGGAGAGACGATGGAGAGGACGATGGAGAGGACGATGGAGAGACGGATGGAGAGGACGATGGAGAGGACGATGGAGAGGACGATGGAGACGGATGGAGAGGACGATGGAGAGGACGATGGAGACGGATGGAGAGGACGATGGAGAGACGATGGAGAGGACGATGGAGAGACGGATGGAGAGGACGATGGAGAGGACGATGGAGAGACGGATGGAGAGGACGATGGAGAGGACGATGGAGAGGACGATGGAGAGGACGATGAGAGATGGATGAGAGACGATGGAGAGACGATGGAGAGACGGATGGGGGACATGAGAGGACGATGGAGGAGGCGATGGAGAGGACGATGGAGAGAGACGGATGGAGAGGACGATGGAGAGACGATGGAGAGACGGATGAGAGGACGATGGCGAGGACGATGTGAGAGACGATGGAGAGACGATGGAGAGAGGGATGGAGAGGACGATGGAGAGACGGAGAGAGGACGATGGAGAGGACGATGGAGAGGACGATGGAGAGGACGATGGAGAGAGGGATGAGAGGACGATGGAGAGGAGGACGATGGAGAGATGGATGGAGAGGACGATGGAGAGAGGGATGGGAGAGACGATGGAGAGGACGATGGAGAGACGGATGGAGAGGACGATGGAGAGGACGATGGAGAGGACGATGGAGAGGACGATGGAGGACGATGGAGAGGACGATGGAGAGACGGATGGAGAGAGGGATGGAGAGGACGATAGAGAGACGGATGGAGAGGACGATGGAGAGGACGATGGAGAGGACGATGGAGAGACGGATGGGGGGGACGATGGAGAGACGATGGAGAGACGGATGGGGAGGACGATGGAGAGACGGATGGGGGGGGACGATGGAGAGGACGATGGAGAGGACGATGGAGAGGACGATGGAGGACGATGGAGAGACGGATGGAGAGACGGATGGAGAGAGGGATGGAGAGGACGATAGAGAGACTGATGGAGAGGACGATGGAGGAGGACGACGGAGAGACGGATGGAGAGGACGATGGAGAGACGGATGGGGGGGACGATGGAGAGGACGATGGAGAGGACGATGGAGAGACGGATGGAGAGGACGATGGAGAGGACGATGGAGAGACGGATGGAGAGAGGGATGGAGAGGACGATAGAGAGACGGATGGAGAGGACGATGGAGAGGACGATGGAGAGACGGATGGAGAGGACGATGGAGAGACGGATGGGGGGGACGATGGAGAGGACGATGGAGAGGACGATGGAGGACGATGGAGAGACGGATGGAGAGGACGATGGAGAGGACGATGGAGGACGATGGAGAGACGGATGGAGAGGACGATGGAGAGGACGATGGAGAGACGGATGGAGAGAGGGATGGAGAGGACGATAGAGAGACGGAGGGAGAGGACGATGGAGAGGACGATGGAGAGAGGGATGGAGAGGACGATGGAGAGAGGGATGGAGAGGACGATGGAGAGGACGATGGAGAGATGGATGGAGAGGACGATGGAGAGGACGATGGAGAGACGGATGGAGAGGACGATGGAGAGACGGATGGAGAGGACGATGGAGAGAGGGATGGAGAGGATGATAGAGAGACGGATGGAGAGGACGATGGAGAGGACGATGGAGAGAGGGATGGAGAGGACGATGGAGAGAGGGATGGAGAGGACGATGGAGAGGACGATGGAGAGATGGATGGAGAGGACGATGGAGAGGACGATGGAGAGGACGATGCAGAGGACGATGGAGAGGACGATGGAGAGACGGATGGAGAGGACGATGGAGAGGACGATGGAGAGTGGGATGGAGAGGACGATGGAGAGGACGATGGAGAGATGGATGGAGAGGACGATGGAGAGGACGATGGAGAGACGGATGGAGAGGACGATGGAGAGGACGATGGAGAGGACGATGGAGAGAGGGATGGAGAGGACGATGGAGAGGACGATGGAGAGGATGATGGAGAGATGGATGGAGAGGACGATGGAGAGGACGATGGAGAGGACGATGGAGAGGACGATGGAGAGGACGATGGAGAGGACGATGGAGAGACGGATGGAGAGGACGATGGAGAGGACGATGGAGAGGACGATGGAGAGACGGATGGAGAGGACGATGGAGAGGACGATGGAGAGACGGATGGAGAGACGGATGGAGAGGACGATGGAGAGACGGATGGAGAGACGGATGGAGAGGACGATGGAGAGACGGATGGAGAGACGGATGGAGAGGACGATGGAGAGGACGATGGAGAGGACGATGGAGAGACGGATGGAGATGGGATAAGATCAAAGAGATGAATAGGTTATAGAAAGTGACAGAAAGGTGGCTGGAATGAAAAAGGACCAAGTGAAGGTAAAGTTGACAAAAAAAAGAAGTGGGCCGACACGGTGGGGATGAAAATACAATCGATGGATATAAACAATAGATATAATGGATATAAACAATAGATATAATGGATATAAACAATAGATATAATGGATATAAACAATAGATATAATGGATATAAACAATAGATATAATGGATATAAACAATAGACAGATAGCAGATAGAGGCAGAGTGGATCGTTCAGCTTCATTGTTTCAGCCTAATTTCATGGGATCAAACCAAAGCACAGACGGAGCTGCAGCAATCTGCTGGGAAATCTCCCCTCTAATTGGCCCCATGGAAAAGGCCGCCGCCGGCACACTGCAACTTGCACTTGATTGCTTTACCTCCCTACATAACCGTCTGCACCAGCAGCCCGGCCTGCCAATCAGTCCCTACGAGGACGGCTGAATAGAAGGAACACACAGCTGACATTCAGTGATTATTGGAACGCTATGTCAATTCTAAGCACAAAACACATTCGTGTGTGTGTGTGTGTGTGTGTGTGTGTGTGTGTGTGTGTGTGTGTGTGTGTGTGTGTGTGTGTGTGTGTGTGTGTGTGTGTGTGTGTGTGTGTGTGTGTGTGTGTGTGTGTGTGTGTGTGTGTGTGTGTGTGTGTGTGTGTGTGTGTTTGGGACAATGAGGGAGAGGAAGAAGATTTGTTTTGAAATGTTTTCTATGTGCAGCAGCTGAAGGAGGAGAGACCAGACGACTCCGTCCCAGCAGGTTCAGGAGTGTCTTCACTCTTTGTCCAACTCCCACCTGTCCATCCATACACCAGAGGCTGTCACTGCTGTGTCCTCCATCTTTACACACACACACACACACACACACACACACACACACACACACACACACACACACACACACACACACACACACACACACACACACACACACACACACACACAGGCCATCTCTTCCAGTATCATATGTGATGAAGTTCCTTTCCTGAGGTGATACCAGTTAACATTATTAACTGTGAGCTGAGAATAATTATGCACAAATACTTTGTCAGTGTAATAAGTCGGTACTTTACCAGAATAATTGTAGAAACATTTTTTTAATTTTTCTTCCACCCGTTGCAATATTTGTCATTTTACTCTCATCAACAAAGCAGTAGTACTTTTGGTTTTAAATTTAGCTTCCATCACTGCCTGCCTTCTCCAACATCAAAACATATCTCATTTGAAAGAGACGGACCAATAATGAACCAAAGAAACTTGATGAATGTTAAATCATCAGTGCATTTCAGATGTCGAGGGTCAGAACATGGTGAAGAGAGAAGATGTAAGCATCTGGGAGAGAATATTTCTATTAAATCTGATGTTCAAAGTGAAACAGAAAACACTGATGTAGTATAATGAAAATGTACTTTTCAGAAGCTGGATGCATTTTAATTTAACTTGAATAAGAAAGTGTTTGATTTAACTAGTCTGCTGATGATGATACCTTAATATTAAACTATGAACTCACTTGCAGAGAAAAAATGAGTATTTGCCAAAGTGGTGTTTTGAAAATAACCTGGATGACACAAAAAACTGATGACTTGAGTTAGAAGATGGATGCACACTAAACAATCTGTCCTCTATATTAATATAACGAAGACATGACGAGGGAGGAGAGCTTCAGATTTCTTGGCATCCAGATCTGAACTGACGATAACGAGACTAAAATCATCACATCACCTTTCTCATCCGCTGCAAATTAATATCTGCCAGCCAGAGGACTGACCTGCAGCAGGTGGTGAGGGTGGTGCAGCACATCATCAGCAAATTAGTTCCTCCCCTCAAAGACATTTACACTGAGCAGCTACATAAGGTTTCCACGGCTGCTCCTAAAATCCTCACTAATTAGACTGAAAAACAAGCAGCCAGATTTCCACCTGATATTCTGCTCTATTATTGTTTCTAAACTGCTGAGTCGACTTCTCTGTACCATACATTGAATCCTGGCCATGCTGACCATGGCTCAGAGAAGTAAAACAGGGAGGATTCTGCCACGGGGTGAAGTCATAAAGCCAAATGAGAGGCACCGACATCTTGTTCATGGAGGCTGCTGGGGCCTGATAGTGGCGACGCTCCCGTTCAGGAGTGACTCACTGTTCCCAAGGCCTTTCACATGCGTCGCATTAGGAGGACACAAAAGGGCAAAACCCAGTCTTCCAATTTTTACCCTCCTCCATTTCATCAGCCGCTCATTATCGGCATTTCTTTCTGTGCTTTTGCGTGATCTTTGATCGTCTTCATCTCACTCTGATTCAGGGATTTCTCATTGTGTGGTCAAAAACATGTTGATCAGATTAGTTAAATGTACATATTATTCTACTTATCTTTCTGACTTTCTCTTTCAAGATGTCGTGGTCCACGGTGAAAGACAAGCCACCGTGACGGTATCTTTGATGGTTGATATCATCTTGTACAGTGAAAGGGGTTCAAGGGGGCGACTGTCACAGTAGTGAAACCGCAGTCTGAGATAACCTCACAGTCTCAACAATGTCTCAGCTGCAAGTCTCACTTCAGTACCCTGCTGCTACGTGCTACAGCTACTAACAACCAAGAGAAATGCAGCAGAAAATTACACAAGGGTCAAAGCTCCAGCAGTTTGCAGATTCCCAAAGAGACAACGTGCTGGACCACATTCTCTCTCTGCTTCCACATGATGCTTTTCCCCTGTAAGTGAGTGCTACCAGAACAATGGTGGTGGTTGTCACCTTCCATTCAGTGGAGCGGAGCATCATGCAGTCAAACGTTCTGTCCTACCAAGTCCCACAGTGCAGCCAATAAAACGCTGAACTAAAAGCTGGAACATTCACTCAGTGTATTTGCTGCTCATGTTTTAGACTGCAAACCCATTTCTGTAACCCGAAGTGCTCATGCTTTGATCGCTGCACTCTCAGACTGAACTTTAGCTCACCGTTTTCACACGCTTTGAAATGACACACACACATCAGTGGAATCAGAGGGATTCCTGTCGCCACTCGTATTGATTAAACACGTTAAGAAATCAGCATGAAACAACATATGTGACCTCTCTCTCTGAGATATGGGAAGCAGAAGCCAAGATGGGGAAAAATCCTGCCTGAGCTTAAAAAAGCCAATAACAAGGAGCTTTCCAACAAATATGCTTCCGTGTACGAGTGTGTGTGCAAGTAATGGTGCGTGTGTCCCTGGTGACAGGCACTTTTAGTGACTTACAGTATGTTTATGTGGGTGTTATGAGAGTTGCACGGGAGATGGGAGGAGAGGGAGGAGAGGGAGGGGAGGGAGGAGAGGGAGGAGAGGGAGGAGAGGGAGGAGAGGGAGGGAGGAGAGGGAGGGGAGGGAGGAGAGGGAGGAGAGGGAGGAGAGGGAGGGGCGGGAGGAGAGGGAGGAGAGGGAGGGGCGGGCCCTTCTAAATATGCATCTTAATGGCCGCTCTGTTCCCACCATTCACAGCGAGTGATGGAGAGAGAGACGCCGTGAGGAGCGAGGGGATGAGGAGAAGTGGTGCTGCATGTTTTCAAGTGGGCAGCTGAGATGGGGTGGGGTGGTAGGTGGGGTGGGGGGTGGGGGGTGGTAGGTGGGGTGGGGGGTGGTAGGTGGGATGGGGGCGCAGACAGAAAGGACAGAATGGTGTAAGCAAATGTCAACAAGAGACAAGCTATGTGAGGAGCTGCCATACCTGACTCCTTCAACCGTGGCCCCATTCCATAGTGACACACACACACACACACACACACACACACACACACACACACACACACACACACACACACACACACACACACACACACACACACACACACACACACACCCACACCCAGGCCTGAGCAGCAGTGGTATTGAGGAGCAGAGTGGAGGACTAGCCTCCTCAGGCAGTAGCTGTTTGTCGCTAAATGAAGGCCGGCATTCTTTGGTTTCCCAGGGAGCTGGGTGCCTGCCAGTCCCCCGGCCACTGAGTGCCATTTTATTAAGAACAAAATGGAGCCCCTATGAAAGGAGCCCAGCACTGAGCCTGCACAGGTCTCACTGAGCTGAGCCTCGGCATAAACAAACACCACCTTAAAGAGACAGGCTTGCAGAAAATGAGGGCCGGCAGGGCCCCTGAAGAGCCCTCGAACAGATAGAAACAGGTCTGGGACTGGCAGCGGCCCGTATTGGTAATAAGGATCATCCAGGAGAGGAAAGAGTCTCAGGAATTCATACACTCCAACACAAAAGCTCAATGACATGAGATGAGATGAGACTCGTCAGCATCTAAAAAATAAATCTTAACCACTCATCGAAAGTGCGTCACTTAATAGGGAACACACATCCACCTGCTTTCTTTTCCGTTTCATTCATATGACCACAGTGAGTGGCAGGTGAGTTCACATCAAACAACAAAACAAGAGAGAGAAAAAAAGAAAGTGACCTCAGCGACTCAGACTGTGACACGAGTGTTGGAGCCAGGCAGGCTGCTTTCAGTGGTTCTCCTCTCCTGGGAATTGCACGCACAACAGTCAACAGAACAACATCCAGCGAGCAGCACTGCTGCGGGCGGAAACGCCGCAACGACTCACGCAGCCGATGCCAAAAAAACAAGGATGGTAAAGAACAGAGTTAAAAAAAAAAAAAGAATGCCGTGAATAGTTTTTATTTACCGCTCTGTAAATAAACTCTAC
>NC_137635.1:595244-605244 GCF_963383615.2 Lipophrys pholis | reverse complement strand
AGGGTCCACAGAGGGTCCACAGAGGTGAGAGGAATCATGGAAATGAAAGTAAACACTTCATCATAAATGGAATATGCAAAATGCGACGGACAGAGAGTTGGTTTTGTGTGAGACGATGTTCAAAACACTGAATTAACAAAGGTGTTGTGGTCAGGGGGGGGACAGACTGGTACTGGTACTGGTACTGGTACTGGTACTGGTACTGGTACATGCCCCTACCTCAAAGTTGCTGGATGGTGAGTGAGCGCCTTGCAGGGCAGCCACAGTGATTGATGTGTATGAATTATTGTGTATGTGACTGGTTGGATTAGGCTGATTATATAAAGACCACTGAAGCTGCTAAAGTGGTATAAAGCACTATATAGGTCAAGTCCAAGTGCTTTTCACCAAAGCTCACTGATAAGCCGGTTAGACTCGATATCCATGCAGAGCCTCATGGACGCCGATGACAATATACCGTATAATGAGTGATGACAACGTCTGCTGGCATGCTAGAAACTGATACATGGAGCAGGGTTGGGTATAAAAGTAAATATATTTTGGTTTTGAGGTTTAATTCAAGTTTTCTTGAAATGTCTTTATTGGTACCATCTAGATTTTGAGTTTAAGTTTTACATGCAAAAGACTGAATAAAGATCTGACCTCAGTGAAAAGATGGCTGTGAGATTCAGCCGGAAAGTGACAAAGATAACGATGAAGATGGAGCAACTCAGAGGAGCAACTCAGAGGAGCAACTCAGAGGAGCAATTCAGAGGAGCAACTCAGAGGAGCAATTCAGAGGAGTAACTCAGAGGAGCAATTTAGAGGAGCAACTCAGAGGAGCAACTCAGAGGAGCAATTCAGAGGAGTAACTCAGAGGAGCAATTCAGAGGAGCAACTCAGAGGAGCAACTCAGAGGAGCAATTCAGAGGAGTAACTCAGAGGAGTAACTCAGAGGAGCAACTCAGAGGAGCAACTCAGAGGTGCAAAACAAACACCCTCATGGAGATAATTACTGGGAAACTGGCAAAGATGTTGTAAGACAAGTGGGCCAAAGCAGCCAGCAGGAGGCGCTGACCTGGCACGTGGTTTTTACACACTAATAAATAAGATCCTGATTTTTCAATTAAAGGAACTATTGTTCCTCATAAGTTCTCACTTTGACTGGGAGGGAAGTGGGACCAGCACTCAACTAACTACCGAACAGAGCTATCAAAAAACAAGTTTCTAAAACTCTTATAATACATGATTGGCCCATTGAAACAAACAGGTTTGACACCTCTAATTTCAAGAACGGCACTTTTTCCACTTTAATATGAGTCAAATTAATGAATTAAGCCGTCTATTTTTACACATTTTATCCCAAATACAATTACCATAAATGTTACTGCGCTGCAGAGCCTGTTACCTTCACCAGAGACCTGACATAGCCTCATGTCTTTTCCAAATAACACTAATCCACCGCCTCACCTCACCGGGGCGCGTGTCCACGGCCCAATCACTCGCAAAGCAGAACCCATCCTGAAGGTCTGCAGCGTGTGAAGAGAGAACTGAGGGCAATATGAGAATGATCTGGAAATATTCAAACAGTAGCAGCAGATCAAAAAGGCATTCAGAGACCCGGACAGCTTCAAACAGGTTTCCTCCACTGATGCTTTACTGGACCGAGCCTCCAGAGCTGGAGGGGGTATGCTCGGATGGCTCCAGGGGGTCTAAGTCTGCAAGCTCATAGGCATGTGAAATGCCTTCACATAGCCGGTGTGTGGGCCTCTGATTGGAAAAGGGCTTGCCAAGAGCTCCATCACCATAACAGACCAACAGCTGCTGAGAGGCTGCCTGGTCCATACAGCTAGAACCCACAGTGTGTCTGAGGAGGGCATGACTGCAGCTCTACGTACAGCCTGTTGATATGGTAGAGGAGAAACACGCTCAACAAAAGCTTGTAAAACCTTTTGCCATCCAGTAAGCATAAATACACACTAAAAACTAAAGGTTAGTGTTGGCCTTCCACATCCTTGAATAATCTTTCTGAGTAAAACGTAATATTCAGGAAAGGTCAAAGTCATCTTAAGAGGAAAACTTTCTCCGAGTTCTACCGAAGGTGCTTGACGTCTTTCAGGAGACATTTCAGGTGAGCGTCACCCCGGCTCATTATCACCTGACAACAACCTGAGTCAGCCTGAGTTAACCTGCGTAGAAAGAAAGGCCTCGGGCAGAGAGCGGCACATCAACAAGTCGCTCTCCCTAGTCTGGGTCACGCTACTGCAGAACGTGTAGAAAACACCCTGGAGTCTTAGAAAGTGAAAAGCAATTGGAGGACGAGGACTGAGAGAGATGAAGTGCATCCTGGATGGCGAGGCACACGGTATATGTCGATCTGAGTGCCGGCCCTCTGCAGATGAGAGAGTGCAGCTCATGAAGACGTGAGGCCAGGGTAAACAGAACAAATGAATTCAAAGCAAATAAGAACAGCGTGTAATTCTACTGCCCCAAATATGACTCGCGGTTAAGGGGTCTGATTCCTTAGTAAAAACTGTCAACGTGGAGAGTTTAAGTGGGCACATGGGAGCAGGGGAGAAAGGAGGGCGAGCAAGACCAACAGCAGAGGAAAGAGAACGAAAAAGAGAGGAGGAGATTATTATACATCATTATTAGTGGACTACTGACTCCACAGTAATCCTCTGCAAGAGCTCCCATGTCAATAAAACCAAACCTCAGTACTGACTGCTGGGAGAAAAGATGGGGGAGGTGGGGGGGAGGGGGGCGAGAGAGAGAGAGAGAGCGAGAGAGAGAGAGAGAGAGAGAGAGAGAGAGAGAGAGAGAGAGAGAGAGAGAGAGAGAGAGAGAGAGCAGCAATTCTGAATGGAGACAGTTAATGAACACCATTTCATTGGTTACCATCAGCAACCAAAGTGGCGACAGGAAACATTCCCATGCCATTCTCGGGCTGTTTTTGTGCGAGCGTGTGTGTGTGTGTGTGTGTGTGTGTGTGTGTGTGTGTGTGTGTGTGTGTGTGTGTGTGTGTGTGTGTGTGTGTGTGTGTGTGTGTGTTTGTGTGTGTGCGAGCGTGTGTGTGTGTGTGTGTGTGTGTGTGTGTGTGTGTGTGTGTGTGTGTGTGTGTGTGTGTGTGTGTGTGTTTGTGTGTGTGCGAGCGTGTGTGTGTGTGCGTGTGTGTTTGTGTGTGTGCGAGCGTGTGTGTGTGTGCGTGTGTGTGTGTCCAAGAGAGGTTCGATAGAACAAGCACATTCAAATGAGTCAGGTTCTTTTTCTTTTCTTTTCTTTTTTTTTTTTGCATCAAATAACAAGATTGTGGTCCTCATGTTTGGCCAATCTCCTCTCTCTCTCTCTCTCTCTCTCTCTCTCTCTCTCTCTCTCTCTCTCTCTCTCTCTCTCTCTCTGTCTCTCTCTCAGTGAAAGGAGGAGTGGGAGGAGAGGGCTGAAAATAGTAATGAATTATGTGTGATGGTGTGAGTGGTGTGTATGGGTATTGGAGTAGATGTGTATGAGCGTGACACCAGAACGCTCACCATGCTGCTCACCATGCTGCTCACCATGCTGCTCACCATGCTGCTCACCATGCTGCTCACCATGCTGCTCACCATGCTCACCATGCTGCTCACCATGCTGCTCACCATGCTGCTCACCATGCTGCTCACCATGCTGCTCACCATGCTCACCATGCTGCTCACCATGCTGCTCACCATGCTGCTCACCATGCTGCTCACCATGCTGCTCACCATGCTCACCATGCTGCTCACCATGCTGCTCACCATGCTGCTCACCATGCTCACCATGCTGCTCACCATGCTGCTCACCATGCTGCTCACCATGCTCACCATGCTGCTCACCATGCTGCTCACCATGCTCACCATGCTGCTCACCATGCTGCTCACCATGCTGCTCACCATGCTCACCATGCTGCTCACCATGCTGCTCACCATGCTCACCATGCTGCTCACCATGCTCACCATGCTGCTCACCATGCTGCTCACCATGCTCACCATGCTGCTCACCATGCTGCTCACCATGCTGCTCACCATGCTGCTCACCATGCTGCTCACCATGCTCACCATGCTGCTCACCATGCTGCTCACCATGCTCACCATGCTGCTCACCATGCTGCTCACCATGCTCACCATGCTGCTCACCATGCTGCTCACCATGAACGTGCCGGGCGAAGCCGGACCATAAAGGTCTGAACCTGACTCAGAATGTGAAGTAGAACCAGCGTTCACCACGGCCCTTTGGTGTCTTTAATTAACTCCCACCACTGAAGCAGCTCAAGAAGAATGATGTGTTGAACTCAGTTTACACGAGGAGACACTCCACAAAATCTCATCTCATCGCGGTTGCCTCTGTTTATTTATACACATTAATCATTTTGCAGCATTATTCATCCATCCTGCGTTACAGGGGAGGCCGAGGGAAGAGATGGAGGTGGAGGTCTTATATGAACCAGACTGGGTTCTCCTGCTGAGACACCAGTTCATAACCCTGATCGTCAACCCGATGTACAGCACAAGAATGCTGAGCAAACAAAAACACCAGTGTTTTACTTTCACAAAGTGGCCCAGGGCCTGGCTCCTCTGGCCTGGCTCCTCTGGCCTGGCTCCTCTGGCCTGGCTCCTCTGGCCTGGCTCCTCTGGCCTGGCTCCTCTGGCCTGGCTCCTCTGGCCTGCTGCTGTGCATTCCAATAAAAGTCTCCATAGATAATGAACGTTAGGAGGCTGTCGGCAGCCAGACCTCGGCTCCGATGGCAGTTATGACTGTCCACTGTGGTGTCTGAGTGTTAGTCATCGCAGGATGAATGAGTCACCCCAAAGAAACCTCAAGCACCACCCAGGTAACAGCTCCCTCACACACACACACACACACACACACACACACACACACACACACACACACACACACACACACACACACACACACACACACACACACACACACACACACACACACACACACACACACACACACACACACACACACAGCAGAGATCAATGAGGTGAGGGATTGTCACAGGGATGGAATGATGCTGCCACCATGTGGCCAGCAGGAGAATGGACAGAAAAACGGAGGAAAGTCATTTTAACCACATTTGATCCAGATATTATTTGTAATAACTGTATTACTACATGTACTTTAAGATGAAAAACTGCATATTTTCACAAAGAATATTTTTGTCTAGAGAAAAAGACAAAATTAAAAGGAGAAAGGAAAAGAACACACAGTAATAATCATATACTTCTGTGGTCAAACTGCTTGATGAAGGATGAACGTTGTCCATCTCGCTTTGAAATATATCATCACACATGATAATACACTCAATAAAGCATAATTTCAAATAAGATGAGTCAATGAAAGGATGAAAAGCCACAATCTGCAGCTGAACACTGATTTGAGAAAAAAAACCAAGATCAATTCAAACAAAATAAAGTAGGACAGACCAAAGACATGGCAGACTCTGTTTGTTTACTGAGAGTGAGTGGACTACGAGAAGGAATCAGGAAGCACAGTGGTACAGCACTGCAGGTGCTCTCTCATGTTTTCTGGAGGATGGGGACACGTCTCAGTTTCACTGAGTGTTTCTGAGCAGCAAGAAAGCAACATCATCACATCTCACCAGGAAAAGTGCTCCAATCTCAACCAGCCTGTCAGAGTGCAGCTCCTCTATTGTATGAAGACACACGGGTCAGGTTAATAACACTGTCTATTTATCATGTAAAGGCAATATTAGGCTTTTATTTCACCTTGAAATTGATGTGTTAGGTGCATCAAAATGGGTCCGTCTAAGGATTTGACCAGAAAAGAGACTAAATGTCCTCTCTGGACCCCTGGGTCACAGCATCTTCAAAACTCTTGTTTGTTCATGGCCTGCAGGGGTCAAGACCTCTGGAAGGTACTCCAAGAAAGGTAAACGGGCCATGGGTGGCCAGGGCTCATTCTACAACTTAATAGATCCCATTTGTGATGACAACACAGCTTTCAGAAGTCTGATGGACTCCATGTCAGATTGCACTGGGGTTGATTTTAGAAGCTGAGATCTCATGATTCTGATGTTTTCCTGATACTGGCTGCTCAAAGTGAGGCTAAATACAAGTAAGAGGTAATACGTTTACCTTGATGGCAGTTTGCAAGCCAGGAAACCAAAGAAATGGTCACCTTCACGGTTGCTACTTAAAGTTCCTGTACTTTGGATGAATCTAATCTCACTGCTGTATGACCTGAAGAACAGGAGCAGCTCCGTACTTCATCACATCTAGTTCATTACCGCATTCCTTGGACAGTGTTTAAGTGACATAACAGTCTTATAACCCCAAAATAACTTCAACCTGCCAAGATGACCAATAGGCAAGAAAGTGAGAAAACAAAAGCAGTGTGGGCTTGCAGGTTCTTTAACTAACATGGCTATGTGTATACATATAGATAATCTGTGGTCAAAGGCAATGAATGCAGTTTGCTGAAATACAGAAGAAAGTGAGGAATGCAGTGGTCAACACAGATTAAACACAGCAGACAGATGAAGAGTGGAATTCTAATGAGAAGAAATGTTTCTGTCCGTGTGCAGAAAGTCTTCAGTCTTCTCGTCCCTGCAGCTGGATGATTCCACACATCAGCAATTAGGGATTGGGCCTAAATGAATCACTAAGGCTCAACACAGTGGACCAAAGATCATCTGTCACTCAGCTAGACAGCTGGGTCCAGATGTGTGAAGAGAGTCAGCAACACAAAGTGAAGGCAGCGGACAATGAAGACAAGAGCAGCCAGGTGAGGCAATGACTTGAGTTGGATGTGCTGCAGAGGCTCAATGAGCGATGCAGCCCTGTCCTGCACAGATCACCAGTCCATCACACAGGAACCCACCAGAACCAGGAGAAAACACTCTCGTGTAAAAACGTGCAAACTCCACATAAAATGACCCCTAAGTTACACCGGGGTAAACGTCTATGTGAGGCCAAACTAACACCATGTAGTCTTCGCTCACACGATCCGAATACAGAGCTAACGTCCCCCTGCCGTCCACAGAACACTGGAATAATCCACATTGACTCTTCATCACCCTGACACTTATATCGTCTTTCGTGGAGTGGGATGCTTCACAGATGGCGTATGGTCTGAAGGAACCGAGGCGAGTGGAGGTGTATAGTTTCAGGTGGGAGCATCGGTAACAGCTTTACTATACTGACAATGCCAAGTCAATTGAAAATGGCTTGGGGCTGGATTATCTTGTGTACTTGTTTTTTTTTACTGTGTGAGTCAGCTGCTGTATTTGATACCAATACTGAATTAAGTATTTTATCACATAATGGAGCATTAGCAACCTGTATGTGGCAATTAAATGGACCCATCTGCCCAAAACACAAAGTAATGCTGATTTATATTCTCATTGGGTGTATTAATGAGCCATTGGGGGTATTAATGAGCCATTGGGGGTATTAATGAGCAACGCAGGACCATGGTCATGTTATCTTGAGGTTTTTGTAAAGTTTGGTTTTGCAAGATAGTAGAGATGGATTAAATACCTTGATGTGCGTGGCCACCTACATATGTAATAATAACCTAATGAAAGGTGAAGTGGTTGTCCATAGTGACAACTCAGTATTGGAGCAGCTGAAGGTCTCGGGCTGGGAAGTCCTGTTCAGATTAATCCTCCATAGTGCTGCTTCTTTGGTGCATTATAGTCCTCTCAGATACCAAGCAGGACCTTGAATAGAGCCAGAAAGTCCACGCAGATGTTGAAAAGCAAAGTGGCAGCGGTTGACGAAGTCCCCCACCCCCACCCCCACCCCCCACCCAACACACACACACCAACCCCACCCACCCACCCCCACCCCCACCCCCCACCCAACACACACACACCAACCCCACCCACCCCCACCCCCACCCCCACCCCCCACCCAACACACACACACCAACCCCCCTCCACCCACCCCCCCCCACACACACACACCAACCCCACCCACCCCCTGCCCCACACACACACACCAACCCCCCCCCCCCACCCCCCACACACACACCAACCCCACCCACCCCCTGCCCCACACACACACACCAACCCCACCCACCCCCACCCCCCACCCCACCCCACCCCACCCAGCTGGTTAACTTCCAGTGGCCTCAATTGAAAAGGACTGAGGAGTGCAGCCACAAGGCCTTCGCAGCGTTAGCGGGGTAATTACTGGGGTAATTAGTCTGATGGTGTGGCCCATGTGGAGTCGGGAATGAATGGGGATGGGAACTCCTCCAGCAGATCTTCATTTTCTTTTCTTCCTGTGATATCAGCCTAACTGTCCCACATTCATTTGTTCTTGTTTTCACCTCTTCTACATCTGCCAGTCTGTCAGCATCTTTCTCAATCTGCACAACAGTCATGGAAAATGGACCAATTGTAACTTTGGCGTTGAACAGCCTTTTGGTCGCTTGGCGAGTCTCTGATGATGAACACTATAAAGTGAACAGATCCTGTAATGTACAGTATGTGTATATTTCTGCCTGGCGGTACGTATTCTACTTGACCTGAGTGCCACCGAAGCACCGAGAGCAAAGTTCAGTCTTTTGGTTTGGATTGCTGGACGTTCATATGAGTGGCTTCTTCTCCAGTTCACTCACTTTTGAAAACAAGACAAGTATATTCACTTCAGGCAAGATAAGGGTCCAGTTTAGTCCTGAAACAGACAATCATTTCTTACTTCACGCATCCATTTATCATCGCCTCTTTATCTCGATCAGCGTTTATTGTCATTGCAGTTTGTTGCATTCAAGTAAAGGCCGTGTTCCACACTGCCGTCCGTGAGGCTTACATACCATCTGAGGATACATCAGATGGTGACTGAGCAATGAAAACAAAGGAAGAGGCTCCATGACTCATTGAAAAACACGTCGTATCCAAATAGAGGCTTTGTCTGGAGCACAAAACCGGCTGAAACAGAAGGGAAACAAACAACTTAACTGCTGTCAAGCCCAGAGCCCATTTCAAGCTGCAGACACGCTTGCGTCTCTATGAAAGACCCTTCTTCCTGAGGACACACTATAATGTGTATTTCAGGATTTAAGACTCATTGAAGGTATTTTGTGAGCAGATGGTCGGTTTGGGCAGACACTATAAAATGAAAGCAAACTGCCTCGGAGCTGTTAAAGCAAACCCCCACAGTGCTCACCTCAGGTGAACGCTTTTTGTCCGAGACGCAAAAATGGCTGCTTTACAAACAGCTCAGGTGGTACACAGAGTTAGGAACTGACAGTCCTGTACCGCTTTAAGGCTTTGCCAATACACTTTATTTAAGATCTGATATCTGTTTTTATGCAAGATGTTCCCTGGCCATTCTTCACGAGTGTTAGAGTGTGTTTGTGAATGATTAAGTGCGAGGACGCTCTGTGCCTGCTTCCTGACAGCATGAATGATTCCAAGCAGAGACGGAGCCGAACCACAGGGAACAGTGACGAGCTTCTTAAACCAATCCAGGCAACTCGCAGCCTTTTCTGACCGGAGCAGCATGCTGAATATAATTTTCCTTATTCAGAAGTCTAAGTGCCGCTGAGTGTCCCGCCAGCCCCGTATAAAGAGGGAGTGAGTGTGTATCTATGGACGTGATTTGTTTGATATTTGTCTCGTGGCGGTTTCCTGTGGGGTTTCAGTGAATCAGGAAATTGTGTCCGGCAATTATTTGCATTCCCGCGTTTATTAGAAAACCGACTCCCCTTGTTTCACTTAAAAGACAAACCTGAGTCATCCAGCGGCGTGTCGGTGACTAAAGTGTTACAAACACACAGGATGTAGTCACAGCCATTCAATCAGGAGGAATGATACGGTCTGTACTCTGATTACACCGGGCCGCTTCGCTTCAGCTCGGAGCGCGTTTGCACATCAAACACAAGTAAAACCCTCTCAGACCAACACTTCCATGTTCCATTGCCTCTGCAGCATGTCAAAAGATCTGATTATGGTCGATAAAAACAAACATCTTTATGGGTTTTTTGTTGTTGTGAAGCTGTGAAGCCGTTCTTTGAATAAAGACAGTGA
>NC_137635.1:580244-590244 GCF_963383615.2 Lipophrys pholis | reverse complement strand
GTTCTGGGATCAAAAGGAATCAGGCGAAGAGACGCAAACGGGGTGGTTCAGAACGCAGTGATGCTACAGCAGCAGCGTGAACTTACAAACTTCCTCTTCAGCTTCCCTTTGTTGCGGCCGGCCGGCTTGCTGTCGACCGCAGGCCCCGAGCTGCAGTCAGACCCCATGTCCAGGTGGTCGTCTGCCGACACGCTCTTGCGCAGATAGGCGGCCTGCGCCCGGAAGTGGGAGAACGGCGACTGGGAGCGAGGGCGGGCCTCGGTGCAGCCGCCGCGCTCCAGCTCATCGCCGCCCTCCATGTCATCCTCCAAACGCCACAGCTCGCCTTGAAGAACAAGAAGAAGACAGACGGAAACAAAAAAAGGAAATAATGAGATCGGGCTGCTGTCAGGAGGAAAATGAGAGGGAGGAGAGGAATGGGAAGGAGATGAGTAGATGTACCTGAGTGAGACTGAGTGGACGGCGCAATTATTGGAAACTCGATCCACAATTTGTAGACGACTGCCAGCCAGTGATTGCGCCCATAAAGTACCTTTTTAAGGTGATATACTCTACAATGGCATTACCAGCACAACATGACTCTCAGTCCGCCTCCGGGACAACTTCATTATGACTTCACATGCTGCATAAAAATGATGACTCGTGTAAACTGAAGTGGATTGAAGAGATTTGCTGTGACACTGATGATTGTTGTTGTTTTATCTTCTTTTTCCAAGCTGAGCCTTCATCGTCACACAGCAGCGATGGATGACTGCTGTCAGACTGTGGCAGCGCTGCACCAATCACCATCGACTCCCATCACTCTGCATCCGATGTTCCTCGCACTTCCTGTCAAAGCGTCTGAATAGCAGCGCTCACAGGACAGTAGGGTACTCACTGAACCTGGAATAAGCTGGCTGCACCACGTCACCTCTCTCCATGAAGAATACACAAATAAAAGAACTTTATTGGATTTGCAAATGCAAATAATCAATTTAGGTTTTTCAAAATAACATGAAATTAGCATTTTTTTTTTTTTTTTACCTACAATTAAGCCCAGTAATACAGTAATCCCAATAGATAGGTAGTTTATTTTAACATCCATCCATCCATCCATCCACCCATCCATCCATCCATCCCTCTCCTCCCTCGTGGGGGTGGCAGTCTGAGCACCGTCACCCAGAACCTTTCCTGCGGGTGGAGAGCCCACAGGAATTATTTCAAGATGGAATTTAAAATGACTAAATTGCTTATGAATAAAGAATTGGATAGTTTCTCCTTTGCTTCAGTATCCATGTGTGGTGTATTGTAGTACATGTAGAAGTCAATGCATTCTCGAGTAATGCACGTAGCAGACGCGCTTTTTGTTGCATTAGAATTATTTGGACCAGACGATGCATAATCCAGAACCCGCTGAAGTAACTCGAACACACCACACCTGCAAGAGGCTTTCACGCCAGCTTCTGTAGGTTAATGCCCAAATTCACGCTATTACCTTTTAATAACGGTAATTGCATAAGATTTGAACAGCAGGTTGTTCTGGCGGGAGTGAGCTTGTGAATGAGCTACATGAGAGAGATCTTACAGCATCGGTTCCTCTCTGAGCTGCAGGCAGGACCGTCTGTGTTCTACAGCTGAGCCCAATAACACCAGAACTAAAGGACCGTGGGAGCGTCTCTGTGTGGACTTTGAGGCTTCCTCATCACTAATGCAAGGTGTTACTTAAATCTGTAAATGAACATCGGCTGTGTTATTAAACACTTGATTTTTTTTCTTTTTAAGTTTATTAAGAGCGGTTGAGAGAGCAGCATCATGGTCGATGACAGTGGTTGCTTAGCAACAACGTACCACGTGAGCGTGAGCTTGATATTTGCGGCGCAGCAGCAGTCAGACAAAGAGAGGAGGCAGAAAGACAACGCCAGACCCAGATCATTAGTCAGAGTGCAAACCTGCATCAAGTGGAAGCACTTGGACTAAATCGTCCAATCCCAGCTGGCGTGTTCAGTCCAGGGTTCTATGACAAACTGGTTTTAATGATGGAATTATGTCATCGCTTGAACAAGACAAGGTCTCATTTTGCTTATAGACTCGGATGTTTCTCAAGGAAGGAACCAAATTAAGGCTTTAATATCAAATGATAGAAAACAAGAGAAATATTTGTTTCTAAAAAAAAAGATTTCACGAAGTCGCCACAGAAAATAAACAATAATATAAATTTAAAAAAAGAACAGTTAGAGCTGCTTCTTATTTGTTTACAAGTGACCATCATGAAACAATACTACCTGCATCGCCATGCTCAGACGGAATTCTTTCTGACTGACAGATCAGGTTTTCTAAATGAACGCTGAATAAATAATTACATGCTGCGTGGGGAAAGGCCAGTTTCATCCAGAGGATAAATCCCATCATGCTTTGCAGTGTGACACCGGCCATTTGTAACTTGATCAAACACCTTCAAGTCTTTTAATATGAGAAGGAGCAGCATTGTCTCCTGTTTCAACCGATTGTCACACCAGGTGAACGGTCACACAGTGAAATCAAGCAACCTTAGTTCCAACCACGAGAATAATCCAGCGTCTGATGGGACCATGAACAGGCTGCTGGAGGCAGGTGGCACCGCGAAGTAATAGAGTACTGTTAAAATGACATTTTAGGTTGATTCCGTAGACAATTGTTGAATGAATGTACTTTTTCAGAGTGCAGTTGTATTTCTTTTCACCAAAGCAAATGGAAAGTCGGTGATGCGAGAAGGTAATCATGCTGTTATTCTACTGGTACAGATCACTGGAGTTCATTTAATATACTTCTATTAACTCTGAGAACTCTAAGAGTATAGTAAATAAACTGAAGATGTAACTTATCTTACAGGGAGAGAGAGAGAGAGGGAGAGAGAGAGAGGAAGAGAGGGAGAGAGAGAGAGAGAGAGGGAGAGAGAGAGTGAGAGAGAGAGAGAGAGAGAGGGAGAGGGAGAGGGAGAGAGAGGGAGAGAGAGAGAGGGAGAGTGAGAGAGGGAGAGGGAGAGAGAGAGAGGAAGAGAGAGGGAGAGGGAGAGAGGGAGAGAGGGAGAGAGAGAGAGAGAGAGGGAGAGAGAGAGTGAGAGAGAGAGAGGGAGAGAGGGAGAGAGAGAGAGAGAGAGAGAGAGAGAGAGACGAGAGAGAGAGAGAGAGAGAGAGAGAGAGAGAGAGAGAGAGAGAGAGAGAGAGAGAGAGAGAGAGAGAGAGAGAGAGTGAGAGCGAGAGAGAGAGAGGGTCATCACGAAAGAGAGGGTAAAAATTAGCCTTTGCAGTGTCAGCATCTTATCCTCCCTCCGTCCCGTCACTCTAGCTGCTCCACGTTGGCTCAGTTTCCTGAGTGACAGGATGTGATGGGAAAACTTGCTGTGGTTGATTTAAAGTTATTTCCTCCAGAGTCGCAGTTTGAGTTTTAGCTTCACTGCAGGAAGGGAACTCCTTCTAATAAGGTCTTCCTCTTTGTTGTCGTTCCTCTCTCTCTCAAACGGTGCCCGGAGGACAGAGCGCCGGGTCAGAGCGCCGGGTCAGAGCGCCGGGTCAGAGCTCCGGGTCAGAGCGCCGGGACAGAGCGCCGGGTCAGAGCGCCGGGTCAGAGCTCCGGGTCAGAACTCCGGGACAGAGCGCCGGGCCAGTGCGCCGGTACAGAGCACCGGGTCAGAGCTCCGGGTCAGAACTCCGGGACAGAGCGCCGGGTCAGAACTCCGGGACAGAGCGCCGGGCCAGTGCGCCGGTACAGAGCGCCGGGCCAGAGCGCCGGTACAGAGCACCGGGTCAGAGCTCCGGGTCAGAGCGCCGGGTCAGAGCGCCGGGTCAGAGCGCCGGGTCAGAGCGCCGGGCTGGGCTCCTGCACAACTTTCTTCAGAATTAAACTTCACAAATAAGAACTATAACGCAGCCTTTCTCTTTATCTCCACACTTGAAAGGACCTTTATTAAGAGGCAGAGGGACGTAGAGGAGTCGGGTCGGGTCGGAGCTCCTCCATCATGTGTGACTGAGGCGTTTTCACAGTTAAATAAGACAACGGACCTTCAGGAAGCCTGAACTCCAGCCTGTCCTGCTCTGATGGAACGGTACCGTCTACTGTCCTGCTCCGATAGAACGGTACCATCTACTCTCCTGCTCCGATAGAACGGTACCGTCTACTCTCCTGCTCCGATAGAACGGTACCGTCTACTGTCCTGCTCCGATAGAACGGTACCATCTACTGTCCTGCTCCGATAGAACGGTACCGTCTACTGTCCTGCTCCGATAGAACGGTACCATCTACTGTCCTGCTCCGATAGAACGGTACCGTCTACTGCCCTGCTCCGATGGAACGGTACCGTCTACTGTCCTGCTCCGATAGAACGGTACCGTCTACTGTCCTGCTCCGATAGAACGGTACCGTCTACTGTCCTGCTCCGATAGAACGGTACCGTCTACTGCCCTGCTCCGATAGAACGGTACCATCTACTGTCCTGCTCCGATAGAACGGTACCGTCTACTGTCCTGCTCCGATAGAACGGTACCGTCTACTGTCCTTCATGAAACCGTCGCCGCCTCCAGATGTTTTCATTCTTAAGAAGCACAGGAGTTATACTGTATCTCTGTGGGCTGGCTTCAGGTCCAGGATTCTGCAGGAGGAGCGGTCCTCTCCAGGTAAAGAGCGCCGTTTGATTTTCTGAGGTTGGAGAGAGAAGCGAGGCTGAGGACGGAGCCTCTTCATACACCCCGAGACGCTCTCCGTCAGGTGAGGCTCAAATCAAAGTGTGAAGCTTGAAAGGGAGAGGAAAAGGATTATGTTTGACGGAGCTGAGAGGAATTTCAGCTCAGCTCTTCTGCCCTTTTTACGTTCCTTCATCACCTGGACCCGACGCTCTGCTCTGAACCAACCACTCAGGTTCTGTCTTCACCTGGACCCGACGCTCTGCTCTGAACCAACCACTCAGGTTCTGTCATCACCTGGACCCGACGCTCTGCTCTGAACCAACCACTCAGGTTCTGTCTTCACCTGGACCCGACGCTCTGCTCTGAACCAACCACTCAGGTTCTGTCTTCACCTGGACCCGACGCTCTGCTCTGAACCAACCACTCAGGTTCTGTCTTCACCTGGACCCGACGCTCTGCTCCCTACCAACCACTCAGGTTCTGTCTTCACCTGGACCCGACGCTCTGCTCTGAACCAACCACTCAGGTTCTGTCTTCACCTGGACCCGACGCTCTGCTCCCTACCAACCACTCAGGTTCTGTCTTCACCTGGACCCGACGCTCTGCTCCCTACCAACCACTCAGGTTCTGTCTTCACCTGGACCCGACGCTCTGCTCTGAACCAACCACTCATTCTGACTGGATGGGAAATCCAGAGTGTTTTGGGCTCACAGGTCACAGATTACCTTCTCAGGATTAGAAAGACGAAGGTTTCTGAGCGGCTCGGGTGGATTTGAGAGACTTTATTTTAACAAACTCTGAACTGAATAAACAAACTAAGGCATTAGGAAGCATGCAGGTGATTCTCCAGGTAAGGTTTACCTGCCGGTGGCAGAGTGCAGGCCTTAGAGTTGCTGGTGCCGGTGGGGGAGGAGGGGGGTGGTGGTGGGGGCGTTCTTCCTGCGTGGAGGACTGCCGGAGATGAGATCGGTGTGGTGGACCCTGGAGACGGTGGGGGACTGGGGGATGCTGGGCAGGGTGCGTGACTTGGCCAGCAGGGGGCGCTGCAGCTTCCTCTCCAGTGACCTGATTGGACGACAGGCATGATCAGTAAGAGACGCAGCATAACAAAGGATTATATCGTTAATATATTCACTTTATTTACAATCACATCAGTCAGAGTCACAATAACAACGACTGACTGGCTCAGGTAAGAATCAGCATCTTCCTCTTGTGAGGTCGTGTGTCGTTATTAACTTTAGTTTAATAATAGACCCTGAATATAAAACCACACTGCTTGATGAAAACCTAATTGCAGGATTAAATCGGGATTAAGTGGCCCGATCAGGTCTGGATGAACGAACAGAGAGAAACATTTCATTATACGAAGCACAGCAACAGCAAGGTGAAGTACCAGACAGGATATAGACGTGTGTGTGTGTGTGTGTGTGTGTGTGTGTGTGTGTGTGTGTGTGTGTGTGTGTGTGTGTGTGTGTGTGTGTGTGTGTGTGTGTGTGTGTGTGTGTGTGTGTGTGTGTGTGTGTGTGTGTGTGTGTGTGTGTGTGTGTGTGTGTGTGTGTGTGTGTGTGTGTGTGTGTGACCTGGCTGGACGTATACTCCAGTACTACTTTAGTACTCTGGTTTCTTTCCACGGTACAAAAGCTTTTACTTTTGAATGTTTTCAAGTAGTTTTTTTCTGCTTCCGTCTGAAGATAAACTCAATCTAAACCTGGTAAAACTAAACTCAGTAATAATCTTTGATTGAAACTAAAATGATTTAGTTTGATATAGTCTGATATTTATGTCTTTATCATTTCCTATCAAAACACTCCCCCTGGTGCTTCGTGTCAGTTGGTTTAATAAAAAGTTTTGCTATGAAAGTTTAGAACATGAAATACTAAAGTATTGCGTCTTGATCATTGAAGTTCACAACAAGGTTTTTGTTTAAATGCAAACAATTTCAAAACATTTATCCTATTTGCCATATTTAAATTTAATTCATCCATAAGCATCGATAAAAAGACGTCCTGGTGACAAAAGGTTTGATCCTTTCTGAATCCTGATCTTTACTCACCGTGGGGGGATGTTTAAGAACTTTCAATTCCAGTCATTTTATTTGAATTGTATTTATATAGTCTTTATATAGAGGCGCCACAGAGTCGAGCAAGGCACTGTTATAGAGAAACATCACTGTTATAGAGAAACATCACTGTTATAGAGAAACATCACTGTTATAGAGAAACATCACTGTTATAGAGAAACATTACTGTTATAGAGAAACATCACTGTTATAGAGAAACATTACTGTTATAGAGAAACATCACTGTTATAGAGAAACATTACTGTTATAGAGAAACATCACTGTTATAGAGAAACATTACTGTTATAGAGAAACATTACTGTTATAGAGAAACATCACTGTTATAGAGAAACATTACTGTTATAGAGAAACATCACTGTTATAGAGAAACATTACTGTTATAGAGAAACATTACTGTTATAGAGAAACATTACTGTTATAGAGAAACATCACTGTTATAGAGAAACATTACTGTTATAGAGAAACATCACTGTTATAGAGAAACAGTCCACAGAAGCAAGGCGAGGAAACTCTTTTAACTTTAAAATCAGTATCAACAAAGTTAAAATTTATATATATGATCATCTTTTGAAAGTTCACAACTGATCCAGGAGGAATCATCTCTCAGTTTAAAGCTAAAAAGAATCTGTAAATGAGATCAAATCCTCATTCTGCTAAAAGTGTTTAAAGAGGAAATGAGATGAGAAACAGAAGCAGTCGGGGGGTTTAGGTGTGAGGACGTATGGACGTATGGGACGTATGGACGTATGGGACGTATGGACGTATGGATGTATGGACGTATGGGACGTATGGACGTATGGGACGTATGGACGTATGGACGTATGGGACGTATGGATGTATAGATGTATGGACGTATGGACATATGGACGTATGGACGTATGGGACGTATGGGACGTATGGGACGTATGGGACGTATGGACGGATGGACGTATGGGACGTATGGACGTATGGACGTACGAGTCAGAGGAATGTCATTTGAGGTAAAAAGAGAAGTTTAATGATGAACTCTGCTGGATGGTGAGCCCTAACCCTAACCCTAACCCTAGCCCTAGCCCTAACCCTAACCCTAGCCCTAACCCTAACCCTAGCCCTAACCCTAACCCTAGCCCTAACCCTAACCCTAGCCCTAACCCTAACCCTAACCCTGCTGGATGGTGAGCCCTAACCCTAACCCTAACCCTAGCCCTAACCCTAGCCCTAACCCTAACCCTAACCCTAGCCCTAACCCTAACCCTAGCCCTAACCCTAACCCTAGCCCTAACCCTAACCCTAACCCTGCTGGATGGTGAGCCCTAACCCTAACCCTAGCCCTAACCCTAGCCCTAACCCTAACCCTAACCCTAGCCCTAACCCTAACCCTAGCCCTAACCCTAACCCTAACCCTAACCCATCATAAAGGTGTATCTGGGGTCACATGTTGTAAACAGGCGCCTCGTTAATGAGCAACCAGAGGAGCTTCACCAGTCGATACTGGAATTACTGCCCCGTCAGCAGAATCAAGCTGAAGGTCGTTCAGAAGATGAATATCACAGCACTCAATAGCCCACACTCTCCAGAGGGACACGGATCAATAATCACAATCACAAGCAGCTACACACTTTTTGTATCTTTTTGAAGATTTTATTTTTTTACGAGAATAAAAACAAACACAAGGTCTTTGTTTCTCCTTCCAAAGTCAGTTCTGATCAGCTGGTGGGGTCATATTCAGTAAGTCCTAACCCTACCCTACCCTACCCTAACCCTACCATAACTCCTAACCCTACCCTACCCCTACCCAACCCTAATCCTACCCTAACCCTACCCTACCCTAACCCTACCCAACCCTAACATTACCCGACCCTAACATTACCCTACCCTAACCCTACCCTAACATTACCCTACCCTACCCTAACATTTCCCTACCCTAACCCTAACCTACCCTAACATTTCCCTACCCTAACCCTACCCTACCCTAACATTACCCTACCCTATCCTACCCTAACATTTCCCTACCCTAACCCTAACCCTACCCTACCCTAACATTACCCTACCCTACCCTAACATTACCCTACCCTACCCTAACATTACCCTAACCCTACCCGAGCCTAACATTTCCCTACCCTAACCCTACATTTCTGAGGCTGTCTGACCTCCTGACTCTTGTGGGACACGTCTGGATTTAATCTGAGATTTAATCTGAGATTAACCGGAGACATTAGGCGCTGCTGGCTGATGACGGCTGTGATACGAGACGGCATTTCTCTCACTTTGACGTCATTTTGAAGATGGAGCCAAAGAATCTTTCCCAGATTTGAAAAAGGCGTTTTGAAAGACGTGACGGTGTTCAAACATTAAGAGTTGTTACGTCAGCGTGTTTGTTATAATGAACGTCAGTCCTTCAGTCCTGCTTCATCACGGATTCACAATATTGGGTTGATTGATTGTTCCCAGCGATATCTGATGAGTGATTTTTGACTGATGACAGAAATATGTCTCCCTCTTTACTGCAGGAAGCACTGAGCCTGTCTTCTAGTAATGAAAGTACTTTAATTGCACGCTCCTATACAGACACTTAAAACACCCGGGACAATTACAAAACTGCTTTAGTTTAGGTTTTCTAACACATGATTTCTTGTTTTTTACATGAACTTCTAAGCTTCACCCACGGTGCAGCGCCGCCAATAAAACACAGTCATTCCATGATCAGGCTCCAACTTCTTCTCATCGTTAGTTTTCATGTATGTTTCCATGTTTTATTTAAACTGATGTACAACAACTGCAAAAGAAATCTAAGGGTGCACAATACTTTATGTTATAACATAAACACAACTTTTATACACAACAGGAAACATTTATTTTGACAAACTGACAATGAGGATCTTTTATCAAATATCATCAAAATGATGTAATGTAGACGTTAACAGCCGTTCATCCCCACACAATCATGTCTAATGCATTAAATCCTTAAGATTATAAATCATCCCTTAATCCAGAGCGAACGCTGCAGCTCTACACTTCAAACAGTAAATGGCTGTTTTGAACAGCGACTTTGCAGCATTTCATTTGGGAAAGAATTTGCTCTTGAGTAGAACTGAAAGTGAAGCGCCTCCTAGTGAGAAATGCTTGACTTCCCTTTTAACTCCCTCAGATGTTTGGTTCAGGTTCTGGTGCCGGCCCGGGGCCACGTCACACCGGGGAGCCATCAGGTAAACCAACAGAACCCTCTGTCAGCACATCCCGCTGGTCTGAGAGGCGCAGCACTGACATCAGCCCTCCGTCAGCCATTAAACTACAACCTGAGAGG
>NC_137635.1:572744-575244 GCF_963383615.2 Lipophrys pholis | reverse complement strand
AGAGCGGCGCACAGAGCACAGAGCAGAGCACAGAGCAGAGCACAGAGCAGAGCGCAAAGCAGAGCAGAGCACAGAGCACAGAGCAGAGCACAGAGCAGAGCTGAGCAGAGCACAGAGCAGAGCACAGAGCAGAGCACAGAGCAGAGAGCAGAGCAGAGCACAGAGCAGAGCGGAGCACAGAGCACAGAGCAGATCAGAGCACAGAGCAGAGCACAGAGCAGAGCACAGAGCAGAGAGCAGAGCAGAGCACAGAGCAGAGCGGAGCACAGAGCACAGAGCAGATCAGAGCACAGAGCAGAGCACAGAGCAGAGCTGAGCAGAGCACAGAGCAGAGCACAGAGCACAGAGCACAGAGCAGAGAGCAGAGCAGAGCAGAGCAGAGCGGAGCACAGAGCAGAGCAGAGCAGAGCACAGAGCAGAGCAGAGCAGAGCACAGAGCAGAGCAGAGGCTCACAGACACAATAACTTGCGTACAGGACAAAGCAGTTTTTAACATTTACCAGAAACATTTCATCAGAATCACTAAATTATTTTTCTCTCCTTGTTTGTTTCTGCTGTCGTTTCCTGCTGCTGCACAAATGTTGTATTTATTAATGAAATCAACTAATGAACTCTGTAGAGCTGAAGGCAGTAAAACAGCTCATGGTTACTCATTCAGGAACCAGGCTGGCTGCTCACTGAGCCACTCTACATTTCTTATTCAGGATTAACGCCGTCTCGGCACGTTTGAACTTGGATGTGTGTTTCAGGAGGAGACGCGCTTTTCCATTTCGTTGCTTCTACTTCTTTTTTTTAAATCCTTTTTCACTGCCGTCTCGTCTCTCTTCCTGCAGTTATTTTCTCCAGACAATTCCTCATCATTTCATCCTTTACATCTCATCCTTTACATCTCATCCTTTACATCTCATCCTTTACATCCAGCCCTGCTCCTCCACTCGCTCGACACTTTGCCTCTTTTGCAAAAACCTTTCAGGATAATAAAAGAAACACATGAGCCAGAAAACACCGACTGGAGATCGTGGAGCTGAAAGAAGTGGCGTCATTCTCAGTGTTACAATAAATAAAAAATAAGTGGTGTCTACATACTTCATTCAGTTGATAATCGGATAGAAGTCAGTGAACTAAGCATGTGCAGACAGAACCAAAGGAACCCTGGAATATATATCGGAGGAGTTTAGCACGTCGCAGAGGCTCAGCTGACTGTGGGTGAATTCAGAGAACCTCTCCAGGTCATCAGTCCTTCACCACAGCCCCTCACATCCACGCCTGCAGGGCCTTGAAACACAGCAACCAACCTCAGATGAATATCTTTGGACAGTGAGGACCTGGAAAAAAGCCTCGCAAGCACAAGGAGAACGTGCAAACTCGATGCAGAAAGGAGTCCAACCTGTAGGTTTGTGAGAGCTCACCCCCACAGCACCGAGTCTCCCCACCAGGCGTTATGTTCAGGACACAATCTGTGGTGGAGAGTGGTGTGTCTGTAGGAGTCATTATTCTCAATGATCCACCAGGAGAAAGGAAGGAAGACATTTCAATGCAAATGAATGCTTCAGGAACAGAGAACAGAGAACAGAGAACAGAGAACAGAACAGAGAACAGAGAACAGAGAACAGAGAACAGAACAGAGAACAGAGAACAGAGAACAGAACAGAGAACAGAACAGAGAACAGAGAACAGAGAACAGAGAACAGAGAACAGAACAGAGAACAGAGAACAGAACAGAGAACAGAGAACAGAACAGAGAACAGAACAGAGAACAGAGAACAGAACAGAGAACAGAGAACAGAGAACAGAACAGAGAACAGAGAACAGAACAGAGAACAGAACAGAGAACAGAACAGAGAACAGAGAACAGAGAACAGAAACAGAGAACAGAGAACAGAGAACAGAACAGAGAACAGAACAGAGAACAGAGAACAGAACAGAGAACAGAGAACAGAACAGAGAACAGAGAACAGAGAACAGAACAGAGAACAGAACAGAGAACAGAACAGAGAACAGAACAGAGAACAGAGAACAGAACAGAGAACAGAACAGAGAACAGAACAGAGAACAGAACAGAGAACAGAGAACAGAACGGAGAACAGAACAGAGAACAGAACAGAGAACAGAACAGAGAACAGAGAACAGAACGGAGAACAGAACAGAGAACAGAACAGAGAACAGAACAGAGAACAGAACAGAGAACAGAACGGAGAACAGAACAGAGAACAGAACAGAGAACAGAACAGAGAACAGAGAACAGAACGGAGAACAGAACAGAGAACAGAACAGAGAACAGAACAGAGAACAGAACAGAGAACAGAACAGAGAACAGAGAACAGAACAGAGAACAGAACAGAGAACAGAACAGAGAACAGAACGGAGAACAGAACAGAGAACAGAACAGAGAACAGAGAACAGAACAGAGAACAGAACAGAGAACAGAGAACAGAACAGAGAACAGAACAGAGAACAGAACAGAGAACAGAAAACAGAGAACAGAGAACAGAACAGAGAA
>NC_137635.1:545802-572544 GCF_963383615.2 Lipophrys pholis | reverse complement strand
CGTTTTTTTTTTTAAAGTGCATATTGTCTGTGTTGCTCGCCCGCCTGCTCTTCCTCCCTCTCTCTCCGTCTCATGGTTGAATTCTTTCACACGACCATTCGACTCGTGGCGAGGACACACAACCTTCGATCGAAGCCGGAGAGCAGGTGGTCTGGCGTGGTGCGCATCAATATCTCTCTCTCTTTTTTTCAGTTTTCCCCTCCTCTCTCTCTCTCTCTCTCTCTCTCTCCCCCCTCCCTCTCTCCCTCTCTCTCTCTCCCCCCTCCCTCTCTCAGGTTGGACCTGAGGTGCACCTGCTCCACCATCAGAACTTGTTCCACTTGTTTATCTCTGGATTTATTCTTACCTGTGTGTACAAGCTCACTTTGTAATCCAATCAGTAATGTAAAGCGAGCAGCGAGGATCGCTAACAAACACCAGCAAGAGGCAGCGTGACTTCATCCAGAGAGGAAGGATGACAGGGAGGATGAGGACTGAGAGGGAAGGATGACAGGGAGGATGAGGACTGAGAGGGAAGGATGACAGGGAGGATGAGGACTGAGAGGAAAGGATGACAGGGAGGATGAGGACTGAGAGGGAAGGATGACAGGGAGGATGAGGACTGAGAGGGAAGGATGACAGGGAGGATGAGGACTGAGAGGAAAGGATGACAGGGAGGATGAGGACTGAGAGGGAAGGATGGAGGTGAAGAACATGAGAAAGGAGGAAACGGAGGGGAAAAGGGAGGGCTCTTTGTGAAGTGCTCGTTAGTGAGTGTGTGTGTGTGTGTGTGTGTGTGTGTGTGTGTGTGTGTGTGTGTGTGTGTGTGTGTGTGTGTGTGTGTGTGTGTGTGTGTGTGTGTGTGTGTGTGTGTGTGTACGTCCTCCTCCCACACACCCAGACAGCTACACACAGGCACTTCTCTATCTATTCACTTTCTCTAGCTCACTATGTTTTTCCTTCTCCTTTCAAAATAGGTGACTGCGTCTTCCTCTTCCTCTTCCTCTTCCTCTTCCTCTCTCCTCGTCCACCGGCAGACTCTCCCTGTTGCTTCCTCCATTCACTTCCCCATCCCCTCCAGCTGTCTGCGTTTCCTCCCTGTCGTCTGTCTGCCACCACATGCCTCCCTGTTCTATACCTCTCCTTCTGCTTTTCTTCTCCTCTATCAGTCGTCCAATCCTTTTCTCTCATTAAACAGCCAGAGGGTGACGTGGAAATCATTTCAGAGCTAATCTCTCCTTCTGCCGGACTGCTAGTGATTGTGTTCTATTATTGGTCAGCTCCTTTACTGGTATCACACATGGAGATCCAGGAGCAGGAAGGTGGTTAATGAAAGTAGAAGCATTTAACATATCATCATTTTCACTCAAGGTGAAGAAAGTAGTCCCTTCCTGCCATCAGAAACCTTCCCCTTCGCTACTCAGGCTGCAACTGACAAGTATTTCCATTCTAGATTAATATGCAGATTATTTTATCCATTAACTGCCTGGCCTGTTAAATGCTAATTGACTTTCTGTCAAATGATTAATCAATTATCAGACCAACAAAGCATGAATTTAAATGTGTGTGTTAGGTTTTTTTTTACAGTTGCCATGCAACCGCCCACATTTGTTGTGCTAAAATTTGGGATAACACTGAGAATAATGAAACTAACAACACATAATTACACATAACCTTTCAAAGACAACAAAACACAGGAATGTGAGAATTTGAAGGTAAAAGTTTGATGTTAAGAGTCAGCGAAGGGGTCAGATGGGTGAGTTCTCCTTTAAAGCCATGTCATGGACTTAGGTTGCTTCCTCTTTTCCCTGAGGAGGAGGAGGAGTCACTGGAAGTCAATACAAAGATTGGAGTGAGTAATCTGTCTCATCCCGTAATGAAATGTCTCGAACCTGAGTGTTTTGTGTTAATGACACTGCCTCAATCCATCAAACACAAATGCTCACTGACTGACACCAAACACAACCACATCCTTTGCAAGAATTACGTTTAAATCTCCAACATAGTTTTAGATCTTTGGAGAATAACCACCACAATGACCTGCAGACACCGTGGCACACTACATATTGTAAAGATCTGTGCATAGTTTAAACGTGTTGTACTCATTCTCCTAATCACACATGGAGCTTCCTGCTCTCACACCTTGGAAGTGACAGGTACTGCTGAGGAGAGAAGACACCCACCGTGTGACAACCTGAGCAGCAGCTTATCTTCCTGAAATGAAGAGAAACATGCAGGATCACCTGCTGTCAGATCCATGATGATCCTATCCTCATGTTGGACCCCAGGAAATGATGACGTTACCTCTGCTACACCTGAACTCTTTGCAGGTTCCTCTTTTAGAGACGCTCCTTCAAAACCCCCCTCAACCTCCACTCCTGGTGGGGTTCTGGAAAAGCTCTCTGTGTTTAAGAAGCGTGTACTATGTGAGGTGTAAGCCACCTTTTCACGAGCATTTCACAATGTCAGTCTGTGGGTTTGAAATGGGCCCTAATTCCTCTGTTTTATCCATCATCTATACACCCCCAGGCCCTGTGAACCACTCCCACCACTAACGGACCGTCAAGGTGGCAAAGCAACATTGTGTGAAAGGATTTGACTGTAAATGATCAAATACAAGAAGACAGAGCCAGATAAACTCTACGAACACTTGGATGTGACATATCGACTGAAACCTGCAGATGAATAGTGAATCTCTTCTCTTTTTTTCCTGGAAGCCCCTCCCAGATTTCCTCTCTGGACCGTTTTTCTGATCGTTAATTTGGCAAAAATGACCGACACCCCCTTCCTCACGAAGATCACAACAAGCAGGGGTCTTGGAAAAAAGGTACCAATGAAATTATAGTCCGTTAACTGACGCATTACTCCAGATGTTCCCTTTGTTTCAGTGAAAAGAGGAGAGCATTTGATTTATCTTAGTACAAAACTAAAGAAAGATAAGTGCAAATCCATGTCATTTCCAAGAATGCTTCAAAATAAAGGCCAATGTCCCATCGCCATGTTCTCCATGCTGACAGCCGGTACTTTCTCGTTGGAATAGTGTCGCATCCAAAGATGCATCAGAACAACTTGTCTTCATTCATCTTTCCAAATCTGCTGATCCTGTCTGCCACGGTGGGGGGTCTCCTCCAGCCAACATCTGTCCCTTTTCTATATGTAGAGTTCAGCATGCATGTTTTCATGAATTCCCCCTCACAGATGCAGGGATAGCGAGCTTTTACTCCACAACAAATGCAATTCCCCTGGTGATAGTTTATTCCAGGGGTGGGACTCTGGCAGGATGTTTTGGCCCGTGAGCCGTTGGAAACCATTGCAGGTCTGGACCGAACCCATTCCCTCTTGTGTTCAGAGCTGCTAGTAACCCCCCCTCAGTCACACTGCCAAGCTCAGAGGCAGGGCAGTGGGAATTAAAAAATAACCTCATTAATATTGCTTTTGTTAATCAAGATCTCACACGGCAAAGAAGTAAACAATCTCCATAAAGTTGCATTAAAATCTGAATCCTTAGTGATTTGTGTGGGTTCCACCGGGGCAGAGCGTCCGGCTGGTGTGTGTTCAAGAGTAACGGAGTGTGTGTCGGCCGCTCTCTGCTCTGTGATCCCACGCTGCCGTTAATGTGTGAAAGGTGTGGGCTGTGTGTGTTTGCAGGTTCCTGCGCTAAAGAGTTTAGCCTATTGATTGGCCTCTTCTGCCCCCCCCCATAATATCAAAGAATCCTAAAGTTTCAACATTCTGCATCTTTACTTCTGCTGGTCTATCTTCCTTCCACAGCAGCATGAGGGTCCTGAACCACCTGCTGCACATTTAGTGTTGGTCTCAAGAGCTTTCCTGGAATTGTAGTGACAGAAAGGCGTCATGGTTTTCACTGTTATCGAGGGACAACAAATCAATGGTGAAGGTTTTGATTTTTCTTTGTGCTGCAGAAAAGCTCTGGCACTGTGTTTATTATAACTACAATAGAGAGGAATTACCTTTAGAAAGCAGAGATACAAACCGTGGCTCCCTCACTAATTTGTAAAGATCCTATTCAAGCGTTTCAGATCAATATTTTAGTGAAATCTAGTTGTTGTTGTTTTTTAAATGCTTCTATAAATCTAGATTTATTGTGTGTTTGTGTGAAATAGGGAATGGCTTTCAGTGGGAAATAAAATGAGGATGCCTGCTTCAGTATACTGTAGCTCGAGAGAGAGAAGAGGGGAAAAGAGTTAAGAAGACAGCGAAAGCAGGAGCTCACAGGATTGAAGGAGGCGGCGGAGGAAAGTGAATCTTTACCTACAGAAACAGGATATGGCAGCAACGGAGCGAGCGCCAAGCCTCTGAGGGGAATTTACCACCGAGCCGAAGACGAGCTGAGCTCAACATATTGACAGCTTTAGTCTGCACTGGTCCTAAAATGGTTTTGGTTGATGAATAAATCATAAGCTGCTATTTTTCAGGGCTATTTTCATTCAAACAAAAAAAGAAAAGAAAAAAACATGCTGACTTCAGCAAAATCCATCTGGGAACACAATACTTGGCTGGTGGAAGTTACTTTCCATGAAACAAAAAAGACGGCGATGAGGTCATCAAGGGCTTCTAATTCTAAATGAAGAGAGACAGAGTGGCTGTCTTGTTTGCTGGAAAGCTTTGGTTCTCTTTGAGTTCTTATGAACAGAAAGCACACAAATCAATATAAATCAGTTCTGAGGAATCAGCTTTACCCTGTGGTGAAACCTGCCCGTCCCAATGGGAGGGGTCTCCAAGAGGAAAACTAATCACTGGGCGTGGAGGGTCGCTGACAGAGAGCAAGAGGAAGCGCTCAGCCCTCCAGCTCCACGTATAGAAACCCAGAGGAACTCCTCTAGGTTTCTATACCTCCAGCTCCACGTATAGAAACCCAGAGGAACTCCTCTGGGTTTCTATACCTCCAGCTCCACGTATAGAAACCCAGAGGAACTCCTCTGGGTTTCTATACCTCCAGCTCCACGTATAGAAACCCAGAGGAACTCCTCTGGGAGATCCGAGCTTCTGAAAGTCACGTCTTTGTAGATATTTTATTTGTCCTAATGGTTTCCCCTGAAATGTAACTGGCATCGATTTGCAGATGCTTTAATCACATCGACGCCATAGATGTGGGTTTATATGAATAAAGTAAACCTGCTGGTTGGCTCAGTAGGTTTGAAACAACAATAACTGCTAAGACTGGATCATCTTGGCCTGTTTCTGCAGGTTTTGCACAATTTGCTCATCTAAAATTGTCACAGTTGTGATACTCATCATATTCACTCACTGACTCATACTCCATGCTCTAGACTCAACACTATGTTGGCAAGTTATTGCAATATTGTCTTTTTTACATTCAAAATGTCCAAACTTATTTCATTAATGGTGGTTGTTCTATTATTGGTCGTTATTACATTATTGGTTGTTCTATTATTGGTCGTTATTACATTATTGGTTGTTCTATTATTGGTCATTATTACATTATTGGTTGTTCTATTATTGGTCATTATTACATTATTGGTTGTTCTATTATTGGTCATTATTACATTATTGGTTGTTCTATTATTGGCCGTTATTACATTATTGGTTGTTCTATTATTGGTCATTATTACATTATTGGTTGTTCTATTATTGGCCGTTATTACATTATTGGTTGTTACAGGGTTGGGCATGACAGGTACACTGCAGGTACGCTGGAACTCTGGAATTATGCTGACAAATAAGAAACACATGATTATTATATTGAAGCGATTCACATTAAAATATTTCAAATAAAAGTTTACAAGGATTTACCAAACTCAATCTCCAGGTTCAAGGTCTCTGTTCATGCAGGTTGTCCTGGCTGCCTCTGAAGCTCCAGGTCAGGAGGCTCAGCCCGTGTTAGTACATAGTCGTGGGCAAAGACTCACAAAACAAAAGCAAAGTTATTAAAAGATAATTGATTTGATTTTACTGTTTCCATGCAGAATATCATTCTGGAGTTATTCATTCAGTTGAGTGATGAAGCAAACCGCCTGATGACACATGACTTCCCCTCCATAGTCAGAGTCTTTCCTTAATCTGATTGGTGCAGCGATGGGTCGTAGTTCTGGTTAGAAGATGAGACGACTCTTATGTTGGACCAATTAAAAACCTCAACACAGCGAGCACGAAGACCTTAGGGCGTCGCCCTGTTCAACTAGACGAGGAAGAAGGATTTGAAAATGACGTTCAGTTTGAGATTTACCTCCTTACGTGCGTCCAAACTCTGGACAAAATCCAGTATCTCCATAATCTCAAACATTCAAACCACAGTTCAGGAATAATCCCGTTTGTGAAGAGCATTAGATGCAATGATTACAACCATCTAATGTGGGAGTGGGAGTCGGTCACACAACCAATAAACCGACGGTCCATCGATCCTCCATCCTTAGTTTGCTGGCTCTGGCTCCAGCTCCTCCACCACGAGAATAAACTTCCACTTTCTGTTGTTTTTCCACATCTTTTCTCTTCATGTTTCTGTGTCACTTCACTTTGTTCCACTGAGTTTCTGTTAAGCTTGTCTGATCACCTCATGCGGGGTTTGATTGCCTGGAGGTTGTATCCCTCTCTCTAATTATGTCTACCATTGGGAGGGCTGCAGTGTTTCTCTCTGCGTAATGATTGGAGCTACGTCACCAGCAGACCAGACAAAAACACATCAAATCAATGTATTTAAATCAAGTAAAGCTGAGCCGTCGCCTTCTTTTGAATTGAGAGTGAAAGCTGTGCAGTTAACTCAATATTCACATCCAGATTGGTTTTCTGTTGAGATTCTGGTGGTTCGCTAGATATTTCCATCACACATACTCTGAGCCACAACAAAGAAAAGCTTTAAAGTTTAAATTTAAAGGTTATTATGGCACTATTTTACCTGTCTGGTCCTCTCACAATGACATTGACTTGACTGTGGGTCCTGAACTAAAATGTATTTATTATAATGCATCACATTGATTATATTAAGTTTTATGAAAACATAGTGTTTAATGAGACGTACAGCTGTTATCACCTCTCATTGCCCCTCCCACCTGAACAATCAAACTTCACTGGAGCTTTGTCCTCGTGACTACATCCACCCACGACTAATAAACGACTAATATATCCTATTATCCTATTATTCCTGCAGATACGCAGGTACATGTTTGCACAGTAGCTCAACATTTAAGCACTTTTCTACTCAAATCTACAGAGAATCCTTTAAAAATTACTGACACGTGTGTGTGTGTGTGTGTGTGTGTGTGTGTGTGTGTGTGTGTGTGTGTGTGTGTGTGTGTGTGTGTGTGTGTGTGTGTGTGTGTGTGTGTGTGTGAAGTTATTCATGAAGCTGATGCGAACGGTATTATACATTAAATACTACCGCAGTACAACGCAGAACCCTTCTGTACTTCTCAATGACTCATGTCATCCTGTCATCCTGTCATCCTGTCATCCTGTCATCCTGTCATCCTGTCATCCTGTCATCCTGTCATCCGGTGAAGAAACGTTAACAGATTATTAATATAAAGAAAAAGTCTTTCTGTAACTCGCCAGCAGGAAAACCAACAATGTCTTTTTGTTTTTTTATTTTATGGTAGCAACAGGAGACAACCTCACAATGGATGACATCACTGAGTCGTTACGTCTTTAAAAGAGAAAAGATTTTTGGGGGTTCTTGAATGTTATTTTAACCTTTTTGTTGTCGGCTGTAGAATGTTGTAGAATCTCTGACTCACAGGAGTTATTTGAAGCCGTAAACATATTATAATGTCCGTCCACACTGAAGAGCCCTGCGTCACACCTCAGGTAAACTTACCAAAGGAGCGTTTTGGGTGTGAACACATGAATCACAGGGAAATTCTGACAATAAGAAAGTGTTGGAATGTCATTATTACATTTATTTTATACATATTTATGTATAAATTCATTAATAATCAAGAAGAAACTTTCATTTATTGCCGTGTCACACTTCCCTCCTGCTCTTGTTGCTCCTTGATCTATTTCTTTTATTGATGAAGTGTTTATTGCTGGGGAGGATTTCAGATCAGCCGATTTGGCTTCTGTTCTCGTCACAGTAAAGTTTTATATCTTGTAATACTGGGCAATATTTCTGTTTTGTACAAATAAAAGGGAAAAAAAAACAAAAAACTGAGCACATAACTTGAGGAAATGTGTAGCTGGTATATTATTTCTTTGTTGTAAAATGATGTTTGGTAATAAATCCTGTGCCACTGAGGATCCTTTTACATTCTGTCTTATCAGGGACATGCATTTGTGGGATGAGAAGCAGAAATAAATGGTTAAATATTCTTTACCAATGCCAAACTTATTTCATTGCTTTGACTCTGTTTTTGTATTTGTGGCGTCCACAGAGCAGAGTTAAAAAAAGGGATAAGAAATGGTGAGGTGAACATCATGAGGAGGAGGAGGAGGAGGTGTCTCATGAAGAGGAGGAGGAGGAGGTGTCTCATGAGGAGGAGGAGGAGGAGGTGTCTCATGAGGAGGAGGAGGTGTCTCATGAGGAGGAGGAGGAGGAGGTGTCTCATGAAGAGGAGGAGGAGGAGGAGGTGTCTCATGAAGAGGAGGAGGAGGAGGTGTCTCATGAGGAGGAGGAGGTGTCTCATGAGGAGGAGGAGGAGGAGGTGTCTCATGAAGAGGAGGAGGAGGAGGTGTCTCAGGAGGAGGAGGTGTCTCATGAGGAGGAGGAGGAGGAGGAGGTGTCTCATGAGGAGGAGGAGGAGGTGTCTCATGAAGAGGAGGAGGAGGAGGTGTCTCATGAGGAGGAGGAGGAGGTGTCTCATGAAGAGGAGGAGGAGGAGGTGTCTCATGAGGAGGAGGAGGAGGTGTCTCATGTGTCTCATGAGGAGGAGGAGGAGGTGTCTCATGAGGAGGAGGAGGAGGTGTCTCATGAGGAGGAGGAGGAGGAGGTGTCTCATGAAGAGGAGGAGGAGGAGGTGTCTCATGAGGAGGAGGAGGAGGAGGTGTCTCATGAGGAGGAGGAGGAGGTGGTGTCTCATGAGGAGGAGGAGGTGTCTCATGAAGAGGAGGAGGAGGAGGTGTCTCATGAGGAGGAGGAGGAGGTGTCTCATGAGGAGGAGGAGGAGGTGTCTCATGAGGAGGAGGAGGAGGAGGTGTCTCATGAGGAGGAGGAGGAGGAGGTGTCTCATGAGGAGGAGGAGGAGGTGTCTCATGAAGAGGAGGAGGAGGAGGTGTCTCATGAGGAGGAGGAGGAGGTGTCTCACTCTGTTAAAGTGCTGGTGGGTCTTCTCTCCTCTTCCAATCTACCAACCCAGCAGATAAAAGGTTCTGGTACTGACATGGGGGATTTAGAAACATTCTTCTTACAAACCAGTTCAATCAGAAAGAAGAAGGTTTTCTAAGTGATTGAGATTCATGGTTAGACATGGTGTGAGTGTGGTTTCTATACCTGAAGAAGAAATAAGCTCAGGCTCTATCTATCTAAAACCTTTTAATGACGGCGTCACCAAAAGACTAAGACATCCTTTGGGATGATTTATTTCTCCTTTTAGGAAAAATGCCCAGAGAGAAAGGAGGCGAGCATCATTTAAACTAGAGGACTAGAAGGTTACTCACTGAAGCTTCTCACCTCTGGTTCAGGACTTTAAGGCCCATCGCTCTACCAGGGGGTCTCCTTTGTATTCATCTACTTCTGCTCTATTATTCAATAAAAGGTCTACTTATCCTGCTGCTAAAGTGGGGGTTTGACAATTCACAGCAACCACAACCGTACCAGAATGATATCTAATATATGTTCTTATGAAACTAAAAATAACAGTAAATTTGATCAGTGTGCACAAAAACAAGCAGAGTAGAGTTTAGCTCCTGGAAGCATCTGGGCTGTCCTCCTCCAGTAATCTGTTCTTCTGACTGTGTTAATGAGTGGAGGAGGTCTGAGCTGCTCATTCAGCTGCAGAAGCTCGGTCTGCGCTCTCAGGTGTTCAAGGACACGAGTGAATGTCGCTTATTTGTGTTCGGGAAAAGCTCACGGCTCCGTTCTGAGTGGGAAATAAAAGAGATGGACCACAAAATAGCTTTCAGGTGGTGATTGAATCTATCAAAAGCAGAGGAATTAAGTTCAATTTGAAGTTGTTATCCTGGAAAGCTTGCTGTCATTCTGGGGAACTCCCTTTTCTTTGTGAATGTCCAGGTTTGTGAGAGCAAGCTGGAGAGAATCTGGGATATAAACATTCTGAATTGATGAAATTTGACACATAAGAAGGCAAAACGATGAACAGAATCTACTTTATAGAAAAGAAAAACATGTCTATCTTACCTTTTTTTGGCATTAATTGATCGTCTCAAAACATTTAATGAGTTTTGTAAAAACAAAAGAATCATTCCATCTGTTTCTCTAAAGCGTGTGTTCTGTTGAGCTCGACCCAGAATCAGTCCAGCTACATTCATCTGTTTTCTATTTCTATTCTTAAGCTCATTGAGGTTTAAGTCACTGTGGAGCCGCTTCCCTTGAACAAACTCTGGATTTCATACAGGTCGGATCCTCGATCCACCAATCATCAACCTGAATGTTCTGTTTTATCTGGACCAGAACCCATTCCACTGTGTTTATTTAAAAAGTCCCCATAATGTGAGTGTGTGCTCAGATGGACAGACATTTACCCACCAACACACATCAAATCCTTCTCTGGTTCCGGCGGACCCTCGTTTCCGTTCTGGGTTGTGTGTGGAGCCGAGCTGAGCGCCCACCTTGACTCATTAAGATCCAAACTTTGCGGGGTGCCATTCATCAGTGTCGTCATTGTCCCGGGACGTGATGAGACGGCTGCTGTTGTTTCTATATTCATGCGTGTGTGTGTGTGTGTGTGTGGAGGGTTCGGCTGGAGACGAGGGCTCCTCTTGTGATAGCCAGAACACCAGAACACCATCAGAATGACTTGTGTAAGAGCTGCGCTGCAGCACGCCGCTGCTTGTTACACGCCTGCACGCAACAAAAGACGTGAGAACAAGAAAGGCATGAGAGAAAAAGAGAAAAGCCAGAGATCACGGTTCGGTCTGGGAGACTGTGTTTGACGGCAGGTTGAGATCGTGTCTATCTGAAGACGAGGACGTGAGACCTTCCAGCTATGTTGCTCTGTCGCTCACTCAGGAAGACACAAACACATTCCCTGAGAGGCAGTGATCATCTGTCTTCCCGCTCTAAACACAGGCAACACACTTCCAGTCGGCATGAAGACACAGTGAGGAGCTGCATAAACAGGCCCCTCAGGACCCAGGTGAGGCGTAGATCACACAGGTAAACAGGCCCCTCAGGACCCAGGTGAGGCGTAGATCACACAGGTAAACAGGCCCCTCAGGACCCAGGTGAGGCGTAGATCACACAGGTAAACAGGCCCCTCAGGACCCAGGTGAGGCGTAGATCACACAGGTAAACAGGCCCCTCAGGACCCAGGTGAGGCGTAGATCACACAGGTAAACAGGCCCCTCAGGACCCAGGTGAGGTGTAGATCACACAGGTAAACAGGCCATCAGGCCCAACAAACCCTGAACCGCAGCTTTAAGTTTGTTCTTGTTGTTTTTCTGCAGCTGCTTTTTCACTAATATATCTTTATATCCTCCCAGTAGAAGACAGTATTTAAACAACACTGGAAACTGGAGCGACCATAAATCATATATTAAAAAACAATCCTTGTAACTTGGAGCAACTAAAAGGCCCCGATCACCAGCAGCTTGTTTGTTCACCACAGCTCAGCCCCCAGAACCACCCAATCACAGCTCAGCCCCCAGAACCACCCAATCACAGCTCAGCCCCCAGAACCACCCAATCACAGCCTCTGTTGCCTTTTCACAACAAAAGTATTTTACCCAGCTAATCAGAATGTAGATTAAGAAACGACCCTCTTCAGTCTACTATTGTAACTTCTGCACAAAGAAAAGCCCAGAGGAGTAAATGTTGTGACCAACACGTGCTGCAGAGCTCCTCAGCCAGAGCTCAAGCTTACAGCGTTTTAAGGGTTAAATTTCCCCGACCAGGATGTCCTGATGGTGCAAAGAGTTTAAAGATCAGAATGGCCCCTTTTGATTCAACGCAAATAAAAACTTCTAAACTTAATTATGTTTTTTTTTGTTTTTCAACACTTGAACAAGTTGATATTTCCAAAGTAAAAGCATGAGTGATTCAGCATTATGTTGTTTTGTTTGTTTGTTTTTCAGAAAGCCCACTGGAATGAAATACAGTGAAATGTCTTAAAAACATAACCTGCACTTCTGGATCATGTTTCTGAAACAACATATGACTGGAAAGGATCTGAATGAATCTGAATCTGAATCTGAATCTGAATCTGAATCTGAATCTGAATGAATCTGAATGAATCTGAATCTGAATCTGAATCTAAATCTGAATGAATCTGAATGAATCTGAATGAATCTGAATCTGAATCTGAATCTGAATGAATCTGAATCTGAATGAATCTGAATCTGAATGAATCTGAATCTGAATCTGAATGAATCTGAATCTGAATCTGAATCTGAATGAATCTGAATGAATCTGAATGAATCTGAATCTGAATCTGAATCTGAATCTGAATGAATCTGAATGAATCTGAATCTGAATGAATCTGAATCTGAATCTGAATCTGAATGAATCTGAATGAATCTGAATCTGAATCTGAATCTAAATCTGAATGAATCTGAATGAATCTGAATCTGAATGAATCTGAATCTGAATCTGAATCTGAATGAATCTGAATCTGAATGAATCTGAATCTGAATGAATCTGAATGAATCTGAATCTGAATGAATCTGAATCTGAATGAATCTGAATGAATCTGAATCTGAATGAATCTGAATCTGAATGAATCTGAATCTGAATCTGAATCTGAATCCCTCCCGGCTGAAGTCTTTTATCTGCAGCCTAATATTGGTGAAAGTCCGTCATGTCTCATGGTGCATCACTTCTACGTGCTCCAACGTGCAGATTTTCATATAGTTGGATTCTAATGTATATTCACTAGTGCTACATTAGTGTTAAGGTTTTCTCTGTAACACTAATAAATCATCTCATGGGATGACTTATTCCAACCTGTTGTGCTCAGATTGGAATCAACCCAGTTTCCTGTGTTCCTTCCCTGGTTTAGAGAACTGAGTCCCATGTGACACGTCTCTATTATTAATCGATAATACTGGATAACGGCACCAAGTCCCCTAAGAGACTGAAAATGACCATTGCAAAAAGCTCAGACTTAGAATAATCTGATTCTTATCAGATTACTGGCAACTTCCCTCTCAATGGGAGTCATTCATTGCATGTGAAAAGGGGGCGGAGCTATTAGTTATGAGCTATTAAACAATTCAAAACAAACTGATGCACCAGCTGCAATATAATTCTTTGCTTTCCAAGACACAAGCTGCATTTACACTTTAAATCAGATGAAGCTTCTAAAACAGATTTCTACAGTCGTTCATCAACACTTGAATACTGAAAAACTATTTTCTATGAGACTTTTTGAAAATCACTGTTCATTTGTTTGAAAGGTATTTATATAAAGAGGTAATCTGAGTAGTTTAATATGTGTTGTGTTTAAAGCCTTGAGGGTCTAATCTACCATCTCTCTCTCATGTGTGCATGTTGTTCTGGTTAAGATGTGTAAAAATTACACACATGATTATGTAATTAAGCTGAGAAAAGAAGTAGGACTACATAAGTATATAGATTCTACCTTCTTTCTAACTAAATGTGTCTACTATCTCTATATATATGTGTACATGTACTATTGTATATCATATTACTTTATTTGCTGTGTTTTCATTTGTTATATTATCATTAGTAGTATGATTATTATCAAATTAAAGTCAAAAGACCAACAAAAGTCTGACAACTATAACTTAATATTTGATTTGGCCAAAAGCAGGATTTCTTCCTGTTTCCAGCCTGAGCATGAATGTTTGCGAGGATTCCCACCGGGTTCCCTGGTACAGCAGCTGCTGTCAGAGTCAGTGCCGGACAGGTTGGGTCATGGGAGATGAAACATAATCCAACACTCAGGCAGATTTCAGGAAAGTGACCGCATGACGTACGTCTTCAGCTTTTTGTTAGAAGCTATATCCCCCATCAGTAAATGAGCCTCTTGGGAGTTGCATGGAATAAAAGATCCAGACGTTCAGAAGTATTTTTCAAGGAAATACAGTATATATAGCAGCAGTCAAGTAACACATATTATTACCTAAAGAGTATCAGTGTGAAAACTGATGCTGCTGAAATAGTCAAACTCAGGAAACATTAATACAGCTTGTGAACTGAACGCTTCCTCTTAGATACACGTGGTTGTGTCGCCCTCTACTGGCAGAGGACCGCAATCCACTTCACCACAAACTATTACAAGCTTTCATTATTATTCTCGGTCCTATCTTATCCAGACTGAGTCAACAGAAGAGTAATTGGAATGCACTGAGTGTCAAACAATTACTGATGCTGTGCTTTTTGAGCTTTATCTAAAAATGACAAACACAATTACAACTGTGAGGATTATTCTGAATAATTGTCAATGTGCATGGGTGACTGCAAGTGTGTGTGTGTGTGTGTGTGTGTGTGCGTGTGTGTGTGTGTGTGTGTGTGTGTGTGTGTGTGTGTGTGTGTGTGTGTGTGTGTGTGTGTGTGTCCATTGTGTGCGATGGATATGTGACCTTGTTCTACAATAGCAGGGAGAAGAAACTAATTATCTCCACGAGGTTTAGCTGCACGGTCCAACTATGGTAGGAATGAAATTAAGGTGTGTGTGTGTGTGTGTGTGTGTGTGTGTGTGTGTGTGTGTGTGTGTGTGTGTGTGTGTGTGTGTGTGTGTGTGTGTGTGTGTGTGTGTGTGTGTGTGATTGGTCAAGCATGAAATCTATTGATGTACCCAAACCACATCAAACACACACACACATTTGTTTGTCAAAGAAATAAAAGTAAAAGCTCATGTGCATGTGTGTCAAACATGTAAGAGTACCAGCACAGCTGGATGTGTGCACATGCTGGAGGGGTACCTTTATAGCCCCCGTCACTGTGGCAGTGACTCATCAGTGAGTCACGGCACAAACAGGAGCGCGAACTTGCGCAAGTCAGGCGCTCGTCTCTGTCACTCTTCAGTTTGTCAAGGTGCAGCAGCAGGTCTCTGACGTAGCAGGATCATTAAGAGGACACGAGTCACGTTGGCACTGGAGCCAGAGGTGACGGAGAAAGGAAGCTGGTGATTCAACAAGCCATGATGTGTCGTAGCCAGAATGAGGCTTAATGACAGGCAGAACAAATATACTGTAAGTGAGGGTTTGATTTGACAGGTTGGGGTGCAGCACGTCATGTAGGAGGGGAGGCGTGTAGGGGCGCATCCCTTTCTAGACAGACTCACTGGTATGAATTAAACATGCGGATGTACACCAGTGAAAGAGTGTATAATGAAATGCCAACGAGTGTGTGATTCACACTCACGGACATGCCTTAATGCACAGTCACTCACACACCAACACTTTCAGAGCCCTGGCCCTTACTGGAGGCAAACACAGGAAAACAGGAGAGCAGAACGTCCCGGGAAGAGGACCGGCAGGAGAGCAGAACGTCCCGAGAAGAGGACCGGCAGGAGAGCAGAACGTCCCGAGAAGAGGACCGGCAGGAGAGCAGAACGTCCCGAGAAGAGGACCGGCAGGAGAGCAGAACGTCCCGGGAAGAGGACCGGCAGGAGAGGAGAACGTCCCGAGAAGAGGACCGGCAGGAGAGGAGAACGTCCCGAGAAGAGGACCGGCAGGAGAGGAGAACGTCCCGGGAAGAGGACCGGCAGGAGAGGAGAACGTCCCGGGAAGAGGACCGGCAGGAGAGCAGAACGTCCCGAGAAGAGGACCGGCAGGAGAGGAGAACGTCCCGAGAAGAGGACCGGCAGGAGAGGAGAACGTCCCGGGAAGAGGACCGGCAGGAGAGGAGAACGTCCCGGGAAGAGGACCGGCAGGAGAGCAGAACGTCCCGAGAAGAGGACCGGCAGGAGAGCAGAACGTCCCGGGAAGAGGACCGGCAGGAGAGGAGAACGTCCCGGGAAGAGGACCGGCAGGAGAGGAGAACGTCCCGGGAAGAGGACCGGCAGGAGAGGAGAACGTCCCGAGAAGAGGACCGGCAGGAGAGGAGAACGTCCCGAGAAGAGGACCGGCAGGAGAGGAGAACGTCCCGAGAAGAGGACCGGCAGGAGAGGAGAACGTCCCGAGAAGAGGACCGGCAGGAGAGGAGAACGTCAAGGGAAGAGGACCGGCAGGAGAGGAGAACGTCCCAGGAAGAGGACCGGCAGGAGAGGAGAACGTCCCGAGAAGAGGACCGGCAGGAGAGGAGAACGTCCCGAGAAGAGGACCGGCAGGAGAGGAGAACGTCCCGGGAAGAGGACCGGCAGGAGAGCAGAACGTCCCGGGAAGAGGACCGGCAGGAGAGCAGAACGTCCCGGGAAGAGGACCGGCAGGAGAGCAGAACGTCCCGGGAAGAGGACCGGCAGGAGAGGAGAACGTCCCGAGAAGAGGACCGGCAGGAGAGGAGAACGTCCCGGGAAGAGGACCGGCAGGAGAGGAGAACGTCCCGAGAAGAGGACCGGCAGGAGAGGAGAACGTCCCGAGAAGAGGACCGGCAGGAGAGGAGAACGTCCCGAGAAGAGGACCGGCAGGAGAGCAGAACGTCCCGAGAAGAGGACCGGCAGGAGAGGAGAACGTCCCGAGAAGAGGACCGGCAGGAGAGCAGAACGTCCCGGGAAGAGGACCGGCAGGAGAGGAGAACGTCCCGAGAAGAGGACCGGCAGGAGAGCAGAACGTCCCGGGAAGAGGACCGGCAGGAGAGCAGAACGTCCCGGGAAGAGGACCGGCAGGAGAGCAGAACGTCCCGGGAAGAGGACCGGCAGGAGAGGAGAACGTCCCGGGAAGAGGACCGGCAGGAGAGCAGAACGTCCCGGGAAGAGGACCGGCAGGAGAGGAGAACGTCCCGAGAAGAGGACCGGCAGGAGAGCAGAACGTCCCGGGAAGAGGACCGGCAGGAGAGGAGAACGTCCCGGGAAGAGGACCGGCAGGATGGATGGATGGGTGGATGGGTGGTGATTTGGAGGTAAAAAGCTTGTTCACAAAGAGGACAGGAGGTATGCAGGGGGTAGATAAATCAACAGCCCCCTCCCCCCCCAGGACAACATGAGGTTTCCTTCATCCAGGCTCCTCTGCTTGTTTCTACTTCCTGTCGGTTGCTTAATCAGTAGACATGGAGCAGAAATACTTCATCATGTTTTAAATGTGGTATTCTGAGTACAAAAGCCCCCAAGAGTATTCATGAATATATGAGGTTTATTTGTTTTGTGGTTTTTCTTTTCTTTCCTTGACGCTCCTGCCTGTCTGTCTGATTCTGTCTGTCTGATTCTGTCTGTCTGATTGTGTCTATAACCTTCACTTCTCTGGACCTCCAGTAATCCAGTCATCCAGTCATTCAGTCATCCAGTCAACCAGTAATCCAGTCATCCAGTCATCCAGTCATTCACGCTGCATGAGGATTTGGATGAGACCCATTTTGTGAAAACCTTTCCATGAGGAGTGAAAACACCTCTAGAAGATAAGACTGTAAACCTTCAGGCGCCGTATTAACCTGGAGGTTTCATGTTGTAAATACTTTGTATTTTAGTCAGCAGGCTCTTCCCTCCATTTAACATCTCCAATCCCTCTGGAATGTTTGGACCAGAGATCTTTTCAAAGTAAAATATGCTACCGGGGCAGATTAAGTCATCCTTTAATGGAGTCTTGTTGTATAAACAGCTGAAAAGCCTCCCCCAGGTTCAGTGCCATGTGCAGCTGAAGCGGGGGCAACAACAGTTCCAGGAAGCCCCCAGAATAGAGGCAGGATATGAACTGAGTAAACACAATACAACACATTAACCGAGCATGAAACACCAAATGTCAAATAAGACACATAAGGAAGTGGTGCTCTTACCCTAAGAGTTGCTCCATTCCAGCCCCCCGGGGCTCCAGCTGCCCCCCACCTTCAGGCCGGCGCTCCTCCTGCTCCACTCTGCCTCCCCCTCTGGGTTCAACCTGAAGAATTAGACAAATATATATGATGTAAAACAGAGAGTGAACAGTTCCTTTCTTTCTGTCTGGTGTCTTATCGTCACTCACTCTCCACTCACTTTCTAAAATCAAAAGGAGACGAGTTTCAGAGTCGTTCTCACACCGTGGGATTTATTTAAAATAAAAACAAAGAGCCAGGCTGCTTCTGTTGTTTGGACTTTTCTGTACGGGGGGGGGGGCACAAAATATATATCTGGCCCAGACGAGTAACAATTGGAGCATTATAACGCTTAATATACACATTTTTGGACGTCTCCTAATCTCATTTTGTGTTTAAGTGCAATGAAAAGAACCTTAAGTTGAATATTTGATAGAAAAATAAGTACAACATCAACATGAAGCCATTTTAACTAAACTGAAGCTAAACGCAGCTCAATACTGGTGAATTCTCCCGCCTTCATGTTTCTACAAGTTCATCCTGTGGTGCTGGTGCTGGTGCTGGTGCTGGTGCTGGTGCTGGTTCTGGTGCTGGTTCTGGTGCTGGTTCTGGTGCTGGTTCTGGTGCTGGTGCTGGCCACTACTCACTGATAAAACTGGAATCACGAGGGAATAAATCAGAAAAAGCAGCTACTTTAACTGAAAAAGTAAAGTGGATGTTTTCTTTACATTGGAATAGTTTTGGCCCAGAATGGAGTCTCTGCTCAGAACGTTTGGACTCTTAAGTTGGAAACAACGAATTAGGAGGAGCTCAAGAAGCTTCAACTGCAAATAAACATCTTTATCACTTATTACTGATGAGGAAACCGAGACTCACTACTGGAGTATTTGATTGTGCCAGAAGTTATTCTGCCACGTACTACTGGGGATCTTGTCTGAAATAAAACAAACCTGTTTCTGTTTGTTTGTGTATAAAATGTGTTTGTTTGTGTATAAAATGTGTTTGTTTGTGTATAAAATGTGTTTGTTTCTGTTTGTTTCTGTATAAAATGTGTTTGTTTGTGTATAAAATGTGTTTGTTTCTGTTTGTTTCTGTATAAAATGTGTTTGTTTGTGTATAAAATGTGTTTGTTTGTGTATAAAATGTGTTTGTTTCTGTTTGTTTCTGTATAAAATGTCAGCAGGAATCAGTTTCTCTCACTGGAGAAGTTAGAACATCGTCTAGCAACGGTAAAGATTAATTCTATCCCAAACAACTTCTAAATAATTCAACATAATTCCTGCAGAGATGTGACATATTATCACACACACACACACACACACACACACACACACACACTGACCTACATTTCTCACTTATAGAGACGCGTCTTCAGTCTAATGACTGTTACTCATGTTAATGTGGGGTAATTATGCAGAGTGGGGGCACCTGGGCAGACGGGGGGGGTATTGATGGTAACACCTCTATTGCTCCGTCCTGCATGTTAATTAAGAAGAACATCTGGCGGGAAGGAAAACAGTGTTGAGTCGGACTGACGGGGAGATCTCCCCTGATCCGGAGGGGGAGACCTCCCCTGATCCGGAGGGGGAGATCTCCCCTGATCCGGAGGAGGGAGATCTCCCCTGATCCGGAGGAGGGAGATCTCCCCTGATCCGGAGGAGGGAGATCTCCCCTGATCCGGAGGAGGGAGATCTCCCCTGATCCGGAGGGGGAGATCTCCCCTGATCCGGAGGGGGAGATCTCCCCTGATCCGATCCGGAGGGGGAGACCTCTTCTGATCCGGAGGAGGGAGATCTCCCCTGATCCGGAGGGGGAGACCTCCCCTGATCCGGAGGGGGAGATCTCCCCTGATCCGATCCGGAGGGGGAGACCTCCTCTGATCCGGAGGAGGGAGATCTCCCCTGATCCGGAGGGGGAGACCTCCCCTGATCCGGAGGAGGGAGACCTCCCCTGATCCGGAGGGGGAGACCTCCCCTGATCCGATCCGGAGGGGGAGACCTCTTCTGATCCGGAGGGGGAGACCTCCCCTGATCCGATCCGGAGGGGGAGACCTCTTCTGATCCGGAGGGGGAGACCTCCCCTGATCCGGAGGGGGAGACCTCCCCTGATCCGGAGGGGGAGATCTCCCCTGATCCGATCCGGAGGGGGAGACCTCTTCTGATCCGGAGGGGGAGACCTCCCCTGATCCGGAGGGGGAGATCTCCCCTGATCCGAGCCGGAGGGGGAGACCTCTTCTGATCCGGAGGGGGAGACCTCCCCTGATCCGGAGGGGGAGATCTCCCCTGATCCGATCCGGAGGGGGAGACCTCTTCTGATCCGGAGGGGGAGACCTCCCCTGATCCGGAGGGGGAGATCTCCCCTGATCCGAGCCGGAGGGGGAGACCTCTTCTGATCCGGAGGGGGAGACCTCCCCTGATCCGGAGGGGGAGATCTCCCCTGATCCGATCCGGAGGGGGAGACCTCTTCTGATCCGGAGGGGGAGATCTCCCCTGATCCGGAGGGGGAGATCTCCCCTGATCCGATCCGGAGGGGGAGACCTCCCCTGATCCGATCCGGAGGGGGAGACCTCCCCTGATCCAGAGGGGGGAGATCTCCCCTGATCCGGAGCGCTGGATGTTTGGGAACAGGAGCTTGACTCATGTTTAGGATGTGTGACCCCCCCCCCCCCCCCCCCCCGATGCCCAGATCTGCTCCAGTCCTCGCTTCCACTGAGCTGATAGAGGAATCCTGGCGAAGCGCAGACAGCAGAGGTTAACAGCCAGTACGACACGGTGCTGTCTCAAAATACCGACCTCATGTGTTCCTACGTCTCGTGTGACGTCCCCTGGTTCTAATAGTGTGTAGAGGGGTTCCTATGGGTTCCCCAGGTATACGCTACCTTCACTTCCACAGTTCACAAGATATAGATTACTAGTTCATTTGTGATCCTGAAATTGGTCCTTCACGCAATAACAAGTGTGTATAAGCACCTGGTACACCCCAGGGTGTACCTTAGATTTACATCTATGGATCCTCAAGTTACAGAAAACATTCAGACCTGCTAAATACTTGATTTTCTTTGTTGTCTGTCTGAAAACTTTGAGAGAAAATTCATTTTTAGGATGATGAGGCTGCAACATGTCATTAATTTACAACATTGCATCGATGTATTATTCTCAAAATAAAGCCAGAAGATCTGCTTTGCCTCATATAAAATCTACCAAAGTGTCCAGAGAAATACTTATATAATACTTATAAACCTACAATACACACACAAAGGAATGGAGACATCATGTAGTTAGAAAAGACCTTGGACTTGAACTGAACTCAGTCTTTGTCCGATAAACCATCAAATACCGTTTCTGTAACTTTGTCCCTGAACAGAGTAGTTTGGAGTACCAGCTGCTCGCAGCTCCAGAACATTCCAGCAGCAACAGCAGGTACAAGTAACAACTGTACACATGGGAAACGTCTTATCACATCTCTGGTAACACGATGTCTGTTCACTGCTTCTGTCTCTGTTCTCTCAGTCTTCGCTGTCACTTCATTGTAGTGATCTTATGATGGGTGGAGCAGAATAACTCTTTTCTATTTGGAGCGTCAGTTTGTGCTTCTCAGGAGATAAAAAGTTATTAAACAGGGATTTAAGACAAAATCATCAAAACAAATGTTTTAAATGACAAGCAGCAGCAATTCAACACATTCCTTCTGAGTCCCTCGTCTTCTCATGTATCTGTGTTATTTTCTCCCACCAGTCATCCCCCGTCATGCACACTCCTCTGAGCCGCCGCCGCCGCCGCCGCCGCCGCCGCTCCCATCAGACATGCATAAGAAACAGATGTAGGCTTCTTCATGTAGCCCCGTGTGTGTGTGTGTGTGTGTGTGTGTGTGTGTGTGTGTGTGTGTGTGTGTGTGTGTGTGTGTGTGTGTGTGTGTGTGTGTGTGTGTGTGTGTGTGTGTGTGTGTGTGTGTGTGTGTGTGTGTGTGTGTGTGTGTGTGTGTTTGTGTGTGTGTGTGCAGGCCCTGCAGGTACAGGCCCAGCTGGAGAGGCGGCTGCCTGCCTGGACCCACGAGGCGAGCAGGAGGGCTGCCATACATCCTCCAAATAACAAATAATCAATGAGGCCGTATGTTTCCTCACATTATGTGTTTCTGTGATGATGCTTCACTTCAGCTTCCAGTCACACTGCACTTTATGTTCAAGAGTAATTTATTACAGTTGACGTGTCCCAGTCGTCTAAACGTGGAGACATGGATCACCGTGAACATTCCAGCGTTACAACACCTGATTTATGGTGCAAACATACAATCTGAAGCTGCAATGAACAGGTTTCTTAAAAAGAGCTAAGATTGAATGTGTTTTGAATTTCATAACTCCGATTGACAGCTACTGTCTAAAACAGGAGTCAGACATAGTATAAGTATAAATATTTGAGTCTCCAAGATGTTCAAACTGGCCTGGGTTTGGTATCAGGGTAGCAGACGAACTGAGAGCCAGACAGAGAAATCCATCCTGCTGCCAGGAAAACTACTAACTAGTATTAGGCTCAGATCCACGCTGTCCGGCTGAGGTTGTAAGAATATGTAGAGGAGAGGTTCCTGGGACATTTCACAGTATTTTGTATCAGTACAATTCTCTTTATGTTGAGATTTTCACTCATTTTTGGCCGTTACAATTCTATTGTGTGAATATATATATACACGTTTTCATAACCTATAAATTGGAATTCAAAGGTTATTATGTCAGTATTTAACCACTTCGGTCCACCCAAGATGAAATTGGGCTGCATGTGACCCCTGAAGTACAATGTGTTTGACACTGATGTAAACCAATCACTGCACATTAAGCCTGTTACCCACCTTGTCCTTTATTCATTTAATCATTTAATCCTTTATTCTTAGAAGCACCTCCTTTCCTGACACATCCTCTTTCTCTTTTATATCAACTGATTTGGTTTTGTTTTGTGCTGCTGTTAGTTTAATGTACGGACGTCCCATCACACCTTTTTGCCCCGATACCGATCCGATTTTTCAGAATTGAGTATCGGCCGATACCGATACCTCCCCGATCCGATACTCACATTACTATTGCAAAGATACTCAATAGTGTATTTTTGGAGGAACTAAGATGTGTGGAGCTAAAAGCACTATTGGTAGAAGCTTTGTTTACCGAGAACTTATTGTAAAACTCACTTGTTGAATCAGAATTCTTCTCTTTCTCTTTAGTTGTTGTTGTAAACTGAGGAACATCCACACCACGATAAAACAATCTTTGTCCTCCCTGTCCTTCTCCCCCTCTCTGGACGGTTTGTCCTCACCGTCCACACCTCACTATGAACACGGCTCTACACCAGGCTTCAGGACATGTAGTACACCTGCCAGGCCTTTAGGGGCGCTGTGACTCACCAAACACAATAAAAAAGCAGAAGAAGACAGACCACATAGAAATTTAGAAGTAGACTTCTACACATAAACACATAAACCACTATATCACTCTAGTTTTATAGGTCTATGGCCCCGCTCCGCCTGCTTCTAGCTTCTGCAGCTCCACCCGAGCTTCTAGTCCCTGGTTGTTCTGGTTATTAGGTGACGTAGTGGTTACTAGGTGATTGTTCTGGTTACTAGGTGATTGTTCTGGTTACTAGGTGACGTAGTGGTTACTAGGCGATTGTTCTGGTTACTAGGTGATTGTTCTGGTTATTAGGTGACGTAGCGGTTACTAGGTGACGTAGTGGTTACTAGGTGATTGTTCTGGTTACTAGGTGACGTAGTGGTTACTAGGTGATTGTTCTGGTTACTAGGTGATTGTTGTGGTTATTAGGTGACGTAGTGGTTACTAGGTGATTGTTCTGGTTACTAGGTGATTGTTCTGGTTATTAGGTGACGTAGCGGTTACTAGGTGACGTAGTGGTTACTAGGTGATTGTTCTGGTTACTAGGTGACGTAGTGGTTACTAGGTGATTGTTCTGGTTACTAGGTGATTGTTCTGGTTACTAGGTGATTGTTCTGGTTATTAGGTGATTGCTGTGGTTACTAGGTGATTGTTCTGGTTACTAGGTGATTGCTGTGGTTACTAGGTGATTGCTGTGGTTACTAGGTGATTGTTCTGGTTATTAGGTGAAGTAGTGGTTACTAGGTGATTGTTCTGGTTACTAGGTGATTGTTGTGGTTACTAGGTGATTGTTCTGTTTATTAGGTGATTGTTCGGGTTATTAGGTGATTGTTGTGGTTACTAGGTGATTGTTCTGTTTATTAGGTGATTGTTCGGGTTATTAGGTGATTGTTCGGGTTATTAGGTGATTGTTCTGGTTATTAGGTGAAGTAGTGGTTACTAGGTGATTGTTCTGGTTACTAGGTGATTGTTCGGGTTATTAGGTGATTGTTCTGGTTATTAGGTGATTGTTCTGGTTACTAGGTGATTGTTCTGGTTATTAGGTGATTGTTCGGGTTATTAGGTGATTGTTCTGGTTATTAGGTGATTGTTCTGGTTACTAGCTGATGTAGTGGTTACTAGGTGATTGTTCTGGTTACTAGGTGACGTAGTGGTTATTAGGTGATTGTTCTGGTTACTAGGTGATTGTTCTGGTTATTAGGTGAAGTAGTGGTTATTAGGTGATTGTTCTGGTTACTAGGTGATTGTTCTGGTTATTAGGTGACGTAGTGGTTACTAGGTGATTGTTCTGGTTATTAGGTGATTGTTCTGGTTACTAGGTGATTGTTCTGGTTACTAGGTGATTGTTGTGGATTTGCCGATCCCCGATCAGTCACAAATCACTAATATCGGCCCGATCTGATATCTACCAATCGGACCGGGACATCCCTAGTTTAATGATTAATTTTGGTTAATGTAGTTTAATATGAAATACTATAAATGTCTTCATTTATGTGAATTATAAATATGAGAGGAGTTTTGACAGAAGGTAGGCGATGATCCCATTTAAAAGAAATGCAAAGTACAGTATATGGAAAGCCAACACCTTCCAATGCTCTCGTACGCTGAATAAAACAATAAGAAGGTATCAAGAGGGACGTCTCTAGTAAAACTGAACTGGACACTTGGGTAACTAGTGCCGATGTCTACTTACTAAAACTAACTCAGTCCTCACACCTGCTCAACCGGTTTCAATTGTAGTTAAGTTGTAACTCTCTATGGTAGCATAGCTTGAGCTCTTATCTGTTTGACCATCCCAGGTAGTTAAAGTCTAGTTAAATTCTTATTGGATAGTTTAATGCTTTTTGTTCTTCAGTCTGATTCAGATGATCCCGTCGGACATAAAACAACAGCAGATCCCAGAAGAAAAGGTCTCAGTTCATCAATAAGTTAGTAGCTTTTATAAAACAATATTTAAAGAACGAGAGGTTCAAAATACTATTTTGACAATCAGCAACAACAATAGGTGATTCAATATTTTGCTGACACTGCATTTAATAGTGTGGCACTGTTCCACAAGCCTGTCATCTTCTTTAGCGCCTGGAGTAGTGAACCCGTCCCGTGCACCCGCCTGTAAACAAGTAGAACCATGAGTCATCAGAGCGAAGAGCTTATCCTGCTCTCTGCTGGCTTCATTCATGCCAGCAGCTCCCAGTCTGCTCTGGTTCCTCCATGTGTCCACTCTATGTGCTAACAAACCCCCACAGCAGCGCCACAACTCTGGTGATAGAGCGGCCTTGTCCTGTCCTCACGTACGTCCCTGATCCTGTCATGTGACCCTGATCCCATTTTCCAACCAACGCACATGCACAGAGACCGTGACACACTTTTTGTGTCTGTGTACCTCATGGAACTGCCCCCACCCCCCTCCCACCCCCCCCCCCCCCCACCACCCTCCCACCCCCCCCACCCCACCCACACACATCTTTTTCCTTTTCCCCTAAGACAATTGTGTTGCTCACTCTCTATTGTGGAAGTCGGTCATTTCCACATGTGCGTTTGTCCATAAAGCAGCAAAGAGCCGACTAAAAGCCGCCGTTTCCTGAGTAGCAGGGTCACAATTTATCTCCCGTAAACACAGGACACACCTTATGGTACCTTCATCCAGCTGGGAACTGGGAACTGGGAGTATGGTTTGGTGGTAACGTCCCATTTCCCAGTTGAGAGGGTTCACATGACAGCAACAACTAGCCAGCAGGTCTGCCTCATGAAGATCCACACAGAAAGGACAATAAGAGTTAAAAACACCCGTATATGACGACACGTGGACGAAATTAAAACGTAAAAGCACCAAAATAACTACCATTACTTCTGCACATGTAAAATACTGCAGATTTTGGCAGTTGGGAAACTGACACTGACCCCATTTCACTTTAATTGTAATACAGTTTGTTTAGTTGTTTTTTGAATAATTAGTATTTTTACAAAATGTAATCTATTTAGGCTCAGATGGAACATTGAGTGGCGTCATATTAAAGCACGAAAAAACCTTTTCAAATAGGTGTTTTTATTTAACAGAGGGAAGTTGGACTTTTCTACTTTACAATTACCTGCAAACACAAACATTATCATCTCTCGTGATAATACTCAGGCAGTATTATCATCTCTCGTGATAATACTCAGGCAGTATTATCATCTCTCGTGATAATACTCAGGCAGTATTATCATCTCTCGTGATAATACTCAGGCAGTATTATCCAGAACTGTTTGTCTCTGCCCATGTGTGTCTTTCTAATGAAGTACTGATATTTCCACTTGATGTGGAGGAAGGATGGTGTTGTTTTGTTAAATTATGAGGAAATGCTGAATTTCCCAGTTCAGTTAGGTTGGAGTCTCTTTTTCCCACTCTGGGGGAGGATTTGTCCCTTTTCCCACTTCCTGTCCTCCTCATTAGCCTGAACAGGTTCCAGGTCTAATA
>NC_137635.1:512559-545602 GCF_963383615.2 Lipophrys pholis | reverse complement strand
GGAGGAGGAAGAAGGAGAGGAGGAAGAAGGAGAGGAGGAAGGAGAGGAGGAAGAAGGAGAGGAGGAAGGAGGAGAGGAGGAAGAAGGAGAGGAAGAAGGAGGGGAGGAAGGAAGAGAGGAGGAAGGCGGAGAGGAGGAGGAAGAAGGAGGAGAGGAGGAAGGAAGAGGATGAGGAGGAGGGAAGATGGGAGGAGGAGGAGAGGAGAAAGGAAGAAGATGGAGAGGAGGAGGAGGGGAGGAGGAGGAGGAGGAGGAGAGGAGGAAGGAAGAGGAGGAGGAGGAGGAGGAGGAGGAGGAGGAGGAGGGAAGATGGGAGGAGGAGGAGAGGAGGAAGGAGGAAGGAGGAAGAAGGAGGAGAGGAAGAGGAGGAGAGGAAGAAGGAGGAGAGGAAGAGAGGAAGAAGGAGGAAGGAGGAGAGGAAGAAGGAGGAGAGGAGGAAGGAGGAAGAAGGAGAGGAGGAAGGAGCCTGGTTCTTGAACAGGGGTGTCCAACCTTGGTCCTCCAGGGTCCCTGTCCTCCAGGGTCTTGGTCCTCCAGGGTCTCGGTCCTCCAGGGTCCCTGTCCTCCAGGATCCCTGTCCTCCAGGGTCTCGGTCCTCCAGGGTCTCGGTCCTCCAGGGTCTCGGTCCTACAGGGTCCCTGTCCTCCAGGATCCCTGTCCTCCAGGGTCTCGGTCCTCCAGGGTCTCGGTCCTCCAGGGTCCCTGTCCTGCAGGTTTAGCTCCTCCCAGTTTCACACACCTCATTGCACTGAAAGGCTCCTTATTGGTCTTTTTCACAACCTTGGTGATGACGTCATCATTAGATTCAGGTATGCTGAACCAGGGAGGAGCCAAAACCTGCAGGACGCTGGTCCTCCAGGACCGAGTTTGGACACTCCTGGTCCAGAACAAGTGGACATTTGACATCTGAGCCAAGACCAAGAAACATCTTCATGTTTCAGGAATCCGACAGGGTTCTAAAGTTTTCTCTGATCAGCGGGTCTGAGGCTGCTCACGGTTCTGACATTGATAGAGCCTTAGTGAAGGACTCCTGTCCTGTCCTGTCCTGTCCTGTCCTGCTCTGTCCTGCTCTGTCCTGCTCTGTCCTGTCCTGTCCTGCCCTGTCCTGTCCTGTCCTGTCCTGCCCTGTCCTGTCCTGTCCTGTCCTGCCCTGTCACTTTTGTCGTTAACATGTACAGTAAAGGGGAAACCCGGCAGAGTCTTACCTACCTTGCCTACCTTACCTACCTTGCCTACGTACCTTACCTACCTTGCCTACCTTACCTACGTACCTTACCCACCTTACCTACGTACCTTACCCACCTTACCTACGTACCTTGCCTACCTTACCTACGTACCTTGCCTACCTTACCTACGTACCTTACCCACCTTATCTACCTTACCTACGTACCTTATCTACCTTACCTACGTACCTTACCTACCTTACCTACCTTGCCTACCTTACCTACCTTACCTACCTACCTTGCCTACCTTACCTACGTACCTTACCTACCTTACCTACCTTGCCTACCTTACCTACCTTACCTACCTTGCCTACCTTACCTACCTTACCTACCTTGCCTACCTTACCTACCTACCTTACCTACCTTACCTACCTTGCCTACCTTACCTACGTACCTTACCTACCTTACCTACCTTACCTACCTTGCCTACCTTACCTACCTTACCTACCTTACCTAATAAGGACCGTTATACTGTGAAGTACTAGGATGTACTTGAAGTAAACAAGAGAGGAGCAGCTTGTTCCTCCAGAGCTTCAATCCAAACTCCGAGCTGGTGGAGGTTCTCAGATCTGAAGGGGGTCCAGGCACTAGGACCCAGGACACGTGAGGATTATTTTGCCATAGGGTGGAGACGGTGAACAATGAAGGACCCCCCCCCCCCCCCCCCCTCCTCCTCCTCCTCCACCAGTCCCTGGACGGACGGACCAGTCAGACAGAAGCAGAGAGGACAGTAGGTGTGTGTGTGTGTGTGTGTGTGTGTGTGTGTGTGCCGCAGAGAGCCGAGCCGAACCTCCAGTCTGGACCTAATGAAGGAGTGAATGAATGAATGAATGAAGGCTTTGTGTCGGTGCGTGCGGCTCTGAACTGGGTCATGCGGACCGCTGGAGGAGACCCCCGTTCCCCCCGCTCCCCCCGGGCAGGCTGACATGGTGGCCGCTCACAGGACGGATTCGATTCGTCTTCATCCGCGTCCCGGAGGACATGTCTCCATCTGAAGCGCGTCGTCTGGGACGCAGCGCGCCTCGCGTTACGCAGTGAAGCCGCAAGTGTCGACAACCGTTTTATTTTGATCTTGAAGCGAAGAGGAGCTGCTGGGTTGTTCTCCCCTCCGGTCACTGATCGATCAGCAGGCGGCGCCGCGGCGCAGCGCACCGGGCGGATGCAGGACCATGGAGGAGAGCGGCAGGTCGCCAGCAGGTGAGCGCAGCTTCAGCCCCCCCCGGGGGGCAGAAAAGTGGGTCAGGGCATCGATACTGTACAGGAACTAACTGCTCAATGCAAAAAACCTCATTCTCTCACTCAAACCCTTTTTTGTCTAGAAAATCCAAAGTCTTCCTCTTCTTTAGAGACAGAAGCTTTCTGTCTGAACTTTGACCTTCTGTCCACCTGCCAGGAGACACTTTGGTCTCCGAGTCCGCAGAAACAGCTTGGATGAATTCTAATTCGTGTTTGAGCTCTGACATAATTTGTGTTTTCACCATCATTTTCTACCTACATGAATCCGCCCCCCCCCCCCCCCCCCCCCCCCCCCCCCACTGCTTTTGTTATTGTCCCTGTGAGCTCCAGGGGAGTGGGAACATCCAGAGAGTGATGGTCCAGGACAGACAGGTGATGTCTCATCCTTAATGCCGTCCTGTAAAAGCTGGTAATGGACTCTAGAAGCAACACAACACTCACATATGGATTTGCTGTTATTCCAAATATTAGATTGCATGGGGGGGGGGGGGATCAATAGCATTAAGGAAGTACTTAAAATATATTTTAAGAAGACTTCAGGGCTTCAGTTGAGTCTGAGATCAAATTCAGTGAAGAGAAGAGACGAACAAACAGTCAGCAGTTGTATTAAAGAGGATTCTACTTCTTAAACTCTCTGATCTGAAACGCCTGGCTCACTGGTTAGAAGCAAACATGATCAGATTCTTGGAGTGCACATCGATTAAGGGGGGATGTAGCTGGATGGAGAGATGTAATGGAAGGAGGGATGTAGCTGGATGGAGAGATGTAATGGAGGGGGGATGTAGCTGATGGAGGGATGTAATGGAAGGAGGGATGTAGCTGGATGGAGAGATGTAATGGAAGGGGGATGTAGCTGGATGGAGGGGTGTAATGGAAGGGGGATGTAGCTGGCTGGAGGGATGTAATGGAGGGGGGATGTAGCTGATGGAGGGATGTAATGGAGGGGGGATGTAGCTGATGGAGGGATGTAATGGAGGGGGGATGTAGCTGATGGAAGGATGTAATGGAGGGGGGGTGTAGCTGGATGGAGGGGTGTAATGGAAGGGGGATGTAGCTGGCTGGAGGGATGTAATGGAGGGGGGATGTAGCTGATGGAGGGATGTAATGGAGGGGGGATGTAGCTGATGGAGGGATGTAATGGAGGGGGGATGTAGCTGATGGAAGGATGTAATGGAAGGGAGATGTAGCTGGCTGGAGGGATGTAATGGAAGGGGGATGTAGCTGATGGAGGGATGTAATGGAGGGGGGATGTAGCTGATGGAGGGATGTAATGGAAGGGAGATGTAGCTGGCTGGAGAGATGTAATGGAAGGGGGATGTAGCTGATGGAGGGATGTAATGGAAGGGGGATGTAGCTGGATGGAGGGATGTAATGGAAGGGGGATGTAGCTGATGGAGGGATGTAATGGAAGGGAGATGTAGCTGGATGGAAGGATGTAATGGAAGGAGGGATGTAGCTGATGGAAGGATGTAATGGAAGGAGGGATGTAGCTGATGGAGGGATGTAATGGAGGGGGGATGTAGCTGATGGAGGGATGTAATGGAGGGGGGATGTAGCTGATGGAGGGATGTAATGGAAGGAGGGATGTAGCTGATGGAGGGATGTAATGGAGGGGGGATGTAGCTGATGGAGGGATGTAATGGAGGGGGGATGTAGCTGATGGAGGGATGTAATGGAAGGAGGGATGTATTGGAAGGGGGGGGGGGTCTCAGCAGGGGGTCCCTCCATCCCTGTTGTTGGAGGAAGTTCCTGCACCACATCACAGCCTCTGAGGTTTGTGTTCCGCCGCCCTGGAAGGTGGTGGAGGGTTTAGGAACAGAGTCCTCGCTGCCGCCGCCGGCAGCAGGAACCGTGGAGTTTGGATTGAATGGTTCTCGGCTCAAGCTACTCTGGACGCAAGAGATCAGTTGTCACCTGGAACGACTCACCTGGAACGACTCACCTGGAACGACTCACCTGGAACCATTCTCACGACTCACCTGGAACGACTCGCACCTTTAAACGACTCTCCCCTGGAACGACTCTCACCTGGAACGATTCTGACCTGGAACGACTCACCTGGAATGACTCTCACCTGGAACGACTCGCACCTTTAAACGACTCGCACCTGGAATGACTCTCACCTGGAACGACTCTCACCTGGAACGACTCGCACCTTTAAACGACTCGCACCTGGAACGACTCTCACCTGGAACGACTCTCACCTGGAACGATTCTCACCTGGAACGACTCTCCCCTGGAACGACTCTCACCTGGAACGATTCTGACCTGGAACGACTCACCTGGAACGATTCTGACCTGGAACGACTCTCCCCTGGAACGACTCTCACCTGGAACGACTCTCACCTTTAAACGACTCTCCCCTGGAACGACTCTCCCCTGGAACGACTCTCACCTGGAACGATTCTCACCTGGAATGACTCTCACCTTTAAACGACTCTCACCTGGAACGACTCTCACCTTTAAACGACTCTCCCCTGGAACGACTCTCACCTGGAACGATTCTCACCTGGAACGACTCTCACCTGGAATGACTCTCACCTGGAACGACTCTCACCTTTAAACGACTCTCCCCTGGAACGACTCTCCCCTGGAACGACTCTCTCCTTTAAACGACTCTCCCCTGGAACGACTCTCCCCTGGAACGACTCTCACCTTTAAACGACTCTCCCCTGGAACGACTCTCACCTTTAAACGACTCTCCCCTGGAACGACTCTCCCCTGGAACGACTCTCACCTGGAACGACTCTCACCTTTAAACGACTCTCCCCTGGAACGACTCTCCCCTGGAACGACTCTCCCCTGGAACGATTCTCACCTGGAACGACTCTCACCTTTAAACGACTCTCACCTGGAACGACTCTCACCTTTAAACGACTCTCACCTGGAACGATTCTCACCTGGAATGACTCTCACCTTTAAACGACTCTCACCTGGAACGACTCTCACCTTTAAACGACTCTCACCTGGAACGATTCTCACCTGGAATGACTCTCACCTTTAAACGACTCTCCCCTGGAACGACTCTCCCCTGGAACGACTCTCTCCTTTAAACGACTCTCACCTGGAACGACTCTCACCTTTAAACGACTCTCACCTGGAACGACTCTCACCTTTAAACGACTCTCCCCTGGAACGACTCTTGATTTGAACTGATGGAGGAGAATCATGTTCATCAGGAACAGTAGTTTGGGACGAAGTGGTTGCAGAGCCGCATCCTAAACTGACCTGCTTATAAAATTAAAGAGATTTGTCGTGAGGACGAGTCGAACATGTTGAAATGACATGTACGTCCATTAAATACAGTCATTCTGGAAACGTCCCACATAAAAAGACATTTCAGTGTCATCGTTGTGTTTGAGGAGAGGAGCGGTGGACATTGTTCATCTCCACTGAAGTGATGGACCACCAGTAGAATCCTCACAGTATGACTTGTTGGTGGTCTTCTGAGACCTGGTCACAGTCCTGCTGATGTTTTACCAAAACTTTAAGAGTTCAGGGGCCAAAGCTGTTGAGAGCTCTTCAGAGTTAAAGCACAGAACATCCAGCGGCTTTACAGGGTTTATCTTCTCCAGTGTGTGCAGAAGAAAAGGTCAACGGCTCCACCTTCATCTGCAAAAACAGATTGTCAGACAATAGTAGTGAGATAAAACTGAGTGTTTCAGCTTTTATTTTGGTGGGGAAACAGCCTGCTCTAACCAGGTTAACCTGCAGGTATGTTCATCGTTGTTTGAATAATTGCTAAATGGAGTGAGATTGTCAGTTTGTATTTGCGGGAAAATTAGTGGCTGGAAAGCAGATTATTGCTTCTGAATACAAACAGGGAACCTCGCCGTGCTGGAATGAAAGCAGGTCGCTTGTTTTAGTGCATCACAAGCTTTTTTGTCACCAATAAAAAATGATATTGTCTCTTCCGACCAGCGAACACAGGGATCTCCAGGTTTCGAGGTAGCGTGGGACTCCGGACACGCAGGCTGATGGTTGTGTGGCCGAGAGGCTGGGTGGCCGGGAGGCCAGGTCGGGTGGCCGGGAGGCCAGGCCGGGTGGCCGGGAGGCCAGGCCGGGTGGCCGAGAGGCCAGGCCGGGTGGCCGGGAGGCCAGGCCGGGTGGCCGGGTGGCCGGGAGGCCAGGCCGGGTGGCCGAGAGGCCAGGCTGGGTGGCCGGGAGGCGGGAGGCTGGGTGGCCGGGAGGCCAGGCCGGGTGGCCGGGAGGCCAGGCTGGGTGGCCGAGAGGCCGAGAGGCTGGGTGGCCGGGAGGCCGGGTGGCCGGGAGGCCAGGCCGGGTGGCCGAGAGGCTGGGTGGCCGGGAGGCCAGGCTGGGTGGCCGAGAGGCCAGGCTGGGTGGCCGGGTGGCCGGGAGGCTGGGTGGCCGGGAGGCCAGGCCGGGTGGCCGGGAGGCCGGGAGGCTGGGTGGCCGGGAGGCCAGGCCGGGTGGCCGAGAGGCCAGGCCGGAAGGCCGGGAGGCCAGGCCGGGTGGCCGAGAGGCCAGGCTGGGTGGCCGAGAGGCCAGGCCGGAAGGCCGGGAGGCCAGGCCGGGTGGCCGGGAGGCCAGGCTGGGTGGCCGGGAGGCCAGGCCGGGTGGCCGAGAGGCCAGGCCGGGTGGCCGGGAGGCCGGGAGGCCGGGAGGCCGGGAGGCCGGGAGGCTGGGTGGCCGGGAGGCCAGGCCGGGTGGCCGAGAGGCCAGGCTGGGTGGCCGAGAGGCCAGGCCGGAAGGCCGGGTGGCCGGGAGGCCAGGCTGGGTGGCCGGGAGGCCAGGCTGGGTGGCCGGGAGGCTGGGTGGCCGAGAGGCCAGGCCGGAAGGCCGGGAGGCCAGGCTGGGTGGCCGGGAGGCCAGGCTGGGTGGCCGGGAGGCCAGGCTGGGTGGCCGGGAGGCCAGGCCGGGTGGCCGGGAGGCCGGGAGGCTGGGTGGCCAGGCCGGCCAGTGAAGCACCAGGCTGAGCTTCATCGCTGAACCACAGCTGCTGCTTCTCAGAGGCGGAAACACAAAGGGCCTTTGATGGAGAGTCGCTGTGTGACCTCCAAACAATCCCATGGAAAACCTCTGTCATGACTCCGTCCGTCCTCCTCCACTCAGGACTTTCTGGTTCATGTTCGCCGCATCGCTGCAGCAGCATGGTCCCCCGGACGCTCCTCACAGTCTGTTAATCCAGTTCTGCAAAGGGAACGGAGGAGGGGGATTTGTCTTTATAGCGGCTGAGTAATGTGATTCTCCTCTGTGCTGGAGCTGACGGGAAGCAGTGGCAGTAAACAAGCGCTCCCTCCTCTCTAATGGAGGCTGAGGACCAGCAGGGCGGGCGGGCGGAGGAAACCTGCTGCCAGTCTGCGTCTGTCTGTCCTGCTGAGATGTTTCATCACTAAACCTGGACCAGACTGCTTTGGACAATCACCAACTGTCGACGGGCTGAAGGCTGTGCAGTGACAACGCTCTCCATGTAATAGTCACAGTCTGAGATAAGTGTCACACAGTTTTGATAATATAAAGGTTTTCTGCAGAGATACTGAAGGTACCCAGAGAACTCTGATTGAAGAGTCAAACAGGCTCCACACGGTAGAACGGTCATTATTATTTACTTGACTAACAGCTTATTGATCACTTCTCACTAAAACATCCTGAAAACATGTGATTAAAACTTTGTGAATTCATTCAGGAACTCTCTCTGAAATGTCCTCAGCCGTCCACGTCCAGCTATTTTCAATCGGTTTTGGTTTAAAACGGCGCTGCCGAGGATTCGTCCTCAGGAACAGAAGAACAAAAGCAAAGCAATTGGCTTTGAATGATGGAAGTAAAAGGCCATCAGCAAAATAGTCGGTGCTGATTTGGTGCTTATTAGTACTGTTTGTGTGCATGCTGTGCATGATTGGATGAGTAAATCTGGCTGTGTGGAGGGAATGGAGACGAAACACAATGGGTGGAGTCATTAGTGGGATTTGTTCCTTTTAATCAATCGGTGTCTTTTTGCAGAGTTTGTACAGCATTGCTAAAATTTATTTAACTTTTTTATGAATAAGGATAGAACATGTGCCGTGTGTGTGTGTGTGTGTGTGTGTGTGTGTGTGTGTGTGTGTGTGTGTGTGTGTGTGTGTGTGTGTGTGTGTGTGTGTGTGTGCTGTTAGGGGGGCTTTATGAAAACTCCCAGAATGCAACAGCAATAGTTTTCTGGACATTTCACTTCATTCTGCACCAAGAAAAACTTTAAAGTTTCCATTCCAATGTTATCATGGCGGTTCCACTGGTCCGACCCACTCAGGATGGAACTGGACTCTTTGTGGCCCCTGAACTAAAATGTGTCTGACACCCCTGATCTGGACTTTGTTCATGTACATGAGTTCATGACATTTCATTCTTCAAACGTTCTGAACAGGACGAGTGTCAACAGGCCTTCATTTCCACACGGTCCATTCAGGTCCATTCAGGTCCATTCAGGTCCATTCAGGTCCAATCAGGTCCATTCAGGTCCATTCAGGGCATCAATAGCGAGGCCAGGCTCAGGCGATGTATTGGATTCCTTCAGACAACCGTCCAGCTTTCAGACAGCACTTACTGGCAGACACTATAGGAGCATCAATAATAAGAGGGAGAAGGACTAACAAAGGGAGAGAAATTGAGGAAATTGTCAGCCTCAAGGTGGGCAGGTTAGACATGCCTTCCATCACCTATGACACATCTGATCCGTGATGCCGGTAATGCCTTGCTCAATAGGAAGTAGGAAGGTATGAGGACCGGACCCTGACCATGCTTTCCTCCCTCAGTTTGCCGCACAGCGTCAAGGCCAGCCTGTCTCTCTCTCCGTCTGGCCCGGGGCGAGTGGCCAGTGGCGGCGGCTCCCCTACATCCAAGACGGGCTTTAGCGGCGGCGTCCCGGTGGAAGACATGCAGGCCCTGGCCATCACCTCGCTGTCAGCAGCTGACGTAGCCAAGCAGTACGAACACATCCGCGAGCTGGGGAAGGGAACGTATGGGAAGGTGGACCTGGTGGCTCACAGGACGCAGGGTGAGTCTCTGACCTTCACCAGACCAACTGGACCTTAAAGAGGTTCAGGGTTCACACCCATCCAGCACCAGGCGAAGCTGATCAGTACAGTCTCAAGGTGTCGTGCTGGGAAACTGATATCAGCTCAGTTAGAGCAGCTTTTCTCTTTGGTTTACTCTGAAATCTGGTCAGAGAGCCGCTTTAGTCGGAGCTCAGTATAACTGAAGTGGTGCGGAGAGGAGCGAGAGGCTGAGAGGGTATCTGGGCTCTAAAGTGCTAAGTCAGCACTGAAAAGCTTCTCCAGCTGTGATTATGAACACCTGAGCTTGTAATGGAGGTGAGATTCCTTCAATGTGAATGAAAGCAGCTCTGGAAGTCTCTGTGTGCATTAAGTGTGAGGACGCTCCTACTGTTTGACATGGAGCGCTGGGGTTCATGTCCTCTGCTCTACATGTCACTTTTCTCCTCTCTTTGCAGGAACCAAGATAGCGCTGAAGTTTGTTACCAAGAACAAAACGAAGCTGAAAAGTTTCCTGCGGGAATTCAGTCTGACCGGCTCGCTGAGCTGCAGCCCGTTCATCATCAAGGTCCTGGACGTTCTGTTTGAGACGGAGGACAGCTATGTGTTTGGACAGGAATACGCCCCCGCTGGGGACCTCTTTGACATCATACCCCCACAGGTAACGACCCCCCCCCCCCCCTCCAGCCTCCAATCAGTCAGTGTTCAGACGTGGTGGTTTTAACAAGGCCTCCTGAGACTCCAGCCGCCGGCTTCGTCCTGGTTTCCACTCCCATTTTGCTTTAGAGCTCCAGTGGAGAAAGTTCTTCTCCAGACTCATTCAGATGTTTTTCACTTCATAAAGTTTTACCACTTTTCATTGTTTCATTTCAAAATCTGAAAAGATGTGGTCACATCCTCTAGACCAGAGATCTTCAGCTCCTCTGCAGCGGCTCCCACAAACCCCCAGGAAGGTTCTAGATGAATGATCTTGTTGCTTTCAAAACAAACGGTTCTTAAAAACCATCTGCTTAAAACAGCTCAAGGAAAAATGGCTAAAACTGCTTGAATTGCTAAAAACACATGAAATAGTTGAAACTACTACAACTACTGCTACTATTACTACTACTACTACTACTAATAATGAAAATACAGGAAAAACTGCTAAAAAGGTTGAAATGGATCAAATAGCCAAGATGCATGAAATTAGTAAAATAGAAAAATTCCTTTAAAAAAAAAAAAAAAAAAAAAAAATAGGAAAAATGTGTCAAATTGGCTACAAAAGCAAAAACACATGTATTATAATACATGTAAATTGTGTGTATCATGAACTTAAGGTTAGTTATTAGTATGTAAATCTTTGGTTTTAGAAGCTTTTTCTTCATTTCAGATCATTTATTTGGTGGAAATCAGAGAAAAAACCAAAGTAGCCGAGTCCTGCTGCAGAAGCCAGAATCCCAAAGCTCCTTGTGTTCTTGTGTGTCCTGGGCTGTGAGCTCCGTCATGATGCAGCCGGTGTTTCCTCTCAGGTGGGGCTGCCAGAAGAGATGGTGAAGCGCTGCATGCAGCAGCTGGGCTTGGCTCTGGACTTCATGCACAGCAAAAGTTTGGTCCATCGCGATGTGAAGCCTGAGAACGTGCTCCTGTTCGACCGGGAGTGCCGCCGCATTAAGCTGGCCGACTTCGGCATGACGCGCCGGGTGGGCTGCCGCGTGAAGCGGGTGAGCGGCACCATCCCGTACACGGCGCCGGAGGTGTGTCGCGCCAGTCGCACCGACGGCTTCCTGGTCACCACCAGTCTGGACGTCTGGGCGTTCGGCGTCTTGGTCTTCTGCATGCTGACGGGCAACTTCCCCTGGGAGGCGGCTCTGCCGGCCGACGCTTTCTACGAGGAGTTCCGGCGCTGGCAGAAGGCGGGCTGCCCGGTGGGAACGTACCCGTCGCAGTGGCGCCGCTTCACTGATGATGCTCTGCGGATGTTTCAGCGGCTGCTGGCCTCCGAGCCGGAGAAACGCTGCGGGGTCAAGGACGTCTTCTGCTTCGTCAAGTACGAGCTGGTCAGCGAGCTGCGGCGCCGGGCGTCTTGTCGAGCCAAGCGAGGTGAGAGATCGAGTTCAGGGGTGTGCACCGGCAGCTGCTCTTCCTCTTCCTCGTCTTCAACCTCCACGCCACGCTCGTCCCACAGACACGCCGAGCCCTCCACCCCTCCGGGAACTTCCTGCCTGCGCCCGGCGCCACTCAAACGTAGCGTCCTGTCCGACCCACTGTCCCCCCGAGAGGAGCACCAGTCCCCAGGCCGAGACAAGAACAAAAGCCAGATGGTGATGGCGACGGCCATTGAAATCTGTGTCTGACCACAGCGAGGCTCCAGCTGGAGACCAGAGCTTCTCACACTAACGAGAGGAATGATTTACTGCCAGAGGAGCCGGTGAGCAGAGAGGGACGGGGAGAGTGGTGCTGTAACGTAGGAAGGAGAAGCTCAGGATCCCAAGCTGTGGAAATGGACGTCATAAATCAGTGGTACACTCTGGGCCAGCGACTCCCTGACACTCCATACCATCCAGGTTCTGATTTGTGACCAAAGACCGCTTCCCGAGTGGAGAAGCCGTGGAGGCGGCGGCTGCTCATTCCTCCACGCAGCTCGTGCTGCCGTCCACTGCTTTGTGTTTCTGCCCACACTGTGGTGGTGCTACTGCCTCCATGCATCTCCTACCGTTGTGTTAGTTCTCTCAGAATGAGCTCCAGGACATCCATCATCACACCTGGCCTGCTGTTGCTCAGAGACGTGATCCGACACATTCCACATGTTTGACTGCAGAGTCTCACACTTCCTGCCAGCTTCCAGAGCGCTGAACTTGTCGACACACCTGAGATGAAGTATCACGAGGAAACGAAGGAAATCAACCTAAATGTAGCATCTTGTTTGAAACGTCTCTTCATGTAGTTGTCTCGTCTGAGAGACATCATCTCAGAGACAGGCTTCAACTCAGGACACTTCAGTGGGTCACTTCCTGTTTTATAATTGATGGATCTCCCCCGCGGCTCCAGGCCGCTCTACAACTCAATGAGATTTATTTCAAGATAAACGCAACTCAATACAGGGATTGTACACGAGGTGGCAAACAGCAAACAGCTGGAGAAGAAATGTCTGTTTCTCTTTTCTATCTGCTGTGTGTGTGTGTGTGTGTGTGTGTGTGTGTGTGTGTGTGTGTGTGTGTGTGTGTGTGTGTGTGTGTGTGTGTGTGTGTGTGTGTGTGTGTGTGTGTGTGTGTGTGTGTGTGTGTGTGTGTGTGTGTGTGTGTGTGTGTGTGAGCGCGCGTTTCAAATCTTAAAGCACAAAATTTTTGTAAAAACAAAAGAAACTCCTAGAGAACTCTGACTCTGTTGTACATACGTTGGATTTGTGGAATGGCACCATAACATCAGGTAGTTCACCATGTAGCTGTTCTAGTTTTCTACTATGGGAAAAGGGTTTTAGGTACTGTGGGGGCGATGTACTGTATGTAGCAACCAAATGTACACCTATTCCAACAAACCAAACCATTGCATAACGTAGCAGCTGCTGCTCGTCTCCACTTCCCAAACCTCCTGGGCTTTTCTTGTGCTGGATGAAATCCGTCTGATGGAAACGTGGTGAGTGGTGAAGTCATGAGCAGGACTCACTCGGTGGAACCGGGACCACAGTGCAGCGGCTTTAGATCTGGGGGGTCAAACACGAGGCTCGTGGGTCAAAACGGGCCGGCACCAGGCTCCAGCCCGACGCTCCGCCCACTATCATACACGTTTCAAAGAAAACTTTGCTTTTTTAAAACCAACTTCTTGAGCAACACAACGGGTTGTTATCACACTGTCAGGGTGAGTTTATAAAGACACTCAGAATACAACAGCGGGAGAAGAAGTTTATATCGACCAGAACATTTCATTAAAGTTGGCTTCAGGTTGAGAATAAGGTCATTTTCAGGAAAAATATAGACATTTTCATCAGGAATACTTTGCACCACAACAAAGATAAACTTTAAAGGTTATTGTGGCTCTAATTTACCAGTTGATGATGGAATAGTTCTGTAAGTTGCTCCTGAACTAAAGTGAGGTTATTGTCACATGACCAGCAGAACCGACTGTCTTCATCTGTTCAGCTCCAGTTAAAGAGCAAAACGCTCCGCAGTTCCACGTCTTCCTGTCCTGAAGGCTCAGAATACCAGAATCCTCCTCTCACTTTAATCTCAATCACTCTGATTGGCCGCTGACTCTGAGCTGAGTGATCCCCCCCGGTGGCGCCGCTCGCTCGCCGCAGCCTTTCATTCACACACGGTTAATTATGACGCCATGTTAAGAATCCCAGCCTGGTCCGTGGGAAAGCTTCACCTCATTACCGTCACAGTCTTCTGCTCTGAACTGTGCTGCGGTGCCGGTGTGTGTTGGTACGAGCACAGGTGTGTGTGTGTGTGTGTGTGTGTGTGTGTGTGTGTGTGTGTGTGTGTGTGTGTGTGTGTGTGTGTGTGTGTGTGTGTGTGTGTGTGTGTGTGTGTGTTTGTCCTCACTTTTCTTATTTCCCTCCCTCCTCCCGCGGCAGCCGTCACCTCTGTTGCTATGGCGACAGCACCGGTCCTCCTCTTCAACATGGACTCTAATTGAGCCCAAATGAAAGAACGGTTCCTGAGCTTGTTGTACTGGATCATATGTTCTGCAGACGCTGGCTTCTCTTCTTCCTTTTGTTTTTCTTTCCGTTCTCGTATAACCAGAGGAGCTGGTGGCTCCTTCGGTCTCTGTCCTGCCAGCTGAGCGCTCCGTTCTGCAGACACAGGGCTGGGTAAAGGGAAGCGCTTTGTCTGGTAGGATCTGTCAGGAGGAAGGTGAAGATCCCCTCATGACTTGTTATCCAGCTTTGTGATGTGTACGAAAGGCCGACAGGGATTCCATTGACCTTTGAATGATGTGCAGAAACTAATGAAAAGTATTTTGATGCAGCGTCGCAGTCTAACATGAAGTGATTTTATTTATCTTGCATTGCAACATAAAGCATCTGGACGAGTGACACATCAGGACCGTCCGTGTCTTTAGACGATGTGTTGTGAAGATGTGAACTGTTTCTCCTGGACTGTTATGACAGAAACATGTCAGGTTTAAGGACGAGGTGTCGGTTATTTTAATTTACCTTGAAGCTCTAGAGAGAGTCGCCTTCCTCTCACCCAGTTTATTAACTGTTGTCCTGCCAGCAAACTCTTGTTGTAGACTCCAATGTAAATACTGTACGCACTGTGTCTTTAGGCAAACAACAGAAGGATGAATAAAATGTTAATATATGTTGAAATAAATTCATGCAGCATATCATTTGGCTTGTGGGTGTTTAAATGCTGGGCTCTTTTCTTCCTGCCGGTCCAGGAAAGGGTTAATCAGCCCGGCTTGGTTTGTTCCTCTGGATCCTCACATGAAGGTCAACTTGAATCACAAGCGACTTCCCAGATTTCAGTTTCATCTGGTTCAACACACTCACCTCTGGAAAGTCCAATTACCACATCTGGAGATGAAAGATATCGGCTGCCCTCAAAGAGCAACTGGGTTGAAGAGAAAGAGGCTGGAGGTGATGGAGGTGATGGAGGGGATGGAGGGGATGGAGGGGATCTGTTGTCGTTGCTGTGGAGTCGCGCTGGAGGAGTCATCAGGCAGTCGCTGTGGGAAACACCGAGAAAAGCTAATCAGTGGAGACAGTGCAAGGCTCAGGAAAGGTCAAAGGTCAACCCCGACACGAGGCTGGTGTAGTGAGCGGACGCTTGTCCTTGGCGATCGCCAGACCTCCGCCCTTAAAGGGCCACAGCAGCCTGATTCCTCCTTCCTTCCTGTTTCCCTGGACAGCAGCTCGTCTGTCCAGAGTGTGAGGACGTCGTCCTCCCTGATCTCTGGCAGCAGGACTCACTGATAACATTTGGTGGATTGCTTCTGAGCTGCAGCTTTTAACGGACGTCATTCCCAGGTGGGTGAAAGTCTGGAGGTTGATCTGGAGACGATGGTCCAGGAGCCGTCAGGAGATCAGGCGCTGAATCTCTTCCTCTTTACTCTGAAAGGAGAACATCGGTGGCGTGAGGCGACAGCGTGGCTGAAGGTAGAACATCGGTGGCGTGAGGCGACAGCGTGGCTGAAGGTAGAACATCGGTGGCGTGAGGCGACAGCGTGGCTGAAGGTAGAACATCGGTGGCGTGAGGCGACAGCGTGGCTGAAGGTAGAACATCGGTGGTGTGAGGCAACAGCGTGGCTGAAGGTAGAACATCGGTGGCGTGAGGCGACAGCGTGGCTGAAGGTAGAGCATCGGTGGCGTGAGGCGACAGCGTGGCTGAAGGTAGAACATCGGTGGCGTGAGGCGACAGCGTGGCTGAAGGTAGAACATCGGTGGCGTGAGGCGACAGCGTGGCTGAAGGTAGAACATCGGTGGCGTGAGGCGACAGCGTGGCTGAAGGTAGAACATCGGTGGCGTGAGGCGACAGCGTGGCTGAAGGTAGAACATCGGTGGCGTGAGGCGACAGCGTGGCTGAAGGTAGAACATCGACTGCCCTGATCCACTCCAGCACGTCTCACTTTTCATCACCAGCTCACCACTTTTAGTGTTGGGGCTGTTTGTTCAGGTAGCTCACCTGAACCAACATGACGGAGAGAAACAGCGCCTCCAAAAGGTCCCAAAGGATTTCCTCAGATCTCTGTGGCAGCGTCAGAACAGATGAATCAAAGTGAGAGAAATGAATAATGGAGGTGATTTGCAGCACATATGGCTGCTGCATCTGCTTTTAGAGAAACATGTCAGGACACTGGTTGATCCACAGGGTGTGTGTTTGGTTAGAAATGATGAAACATGCATCAGCGGAGGTTTGTAAACCAGCAGCTCACCTTACAAGACCTTTCCCCTTCATCAAGGAATCCTCTGGAGTCCAGACGTCCAGCTGAGTCAGCACAATGGTCCACCTACATCTCCAGCTGTCCTCACTGGCTGACGGGCGTTAATACTTAATGCTGCACAGTAATGCTGGTGAGGAGGTATTTTTAGAACGAGGTGCCACGGGAACACAATTACACAACATTTGTTTTAAACAATAGAAAGAAGCAGCCGTTTGGTCTGTGAACATCTCTGAGTTTCTCTGGTGAAACTAAGACAGCGAGCGCCGTCCTCAGCAGGCCGCGTGCATCACAAACAAAGACAGGAAGCAAGTTTCAGGTTCCTGATATCAGGAACACTCTGTACAGTATTAAACCTCCTGCGTCGCCTCCAGATGAATCACCCTGAATCTGCTGGCGGCGCCACAAGCGACTCTTTTGTCTCTGAAGCGTCCGACTGGAGGAGCAGCCGAAGGTTTCTGGAGTCACAAGTTGTGATGGTGATCGAACTGTGTAGGGACGTTTCCCTGTGTGTGTGTGTGTGTGTGTGTGTGTGTGTGTGTGTGTGTGTGTGTGTGTGTGTGTGTGTGTGTGTGTGTGTGTGTGTGTGTGTGTGTGTGTGTGTGTGTGTGTGTGTGTGTGTGTGTGTGTGTGTGTGTGTGTGTGTGTGTGTGTGTGTGTGAGATTTGCTCCCAACATTTCATTCAGCAGCAGACAGACTTTCAGACTGTGGTCGTCTGCCACCATCGCCATAGCAACGGAGAGGATCCCGCTTTAGAGCAGCTCTGAAAATGTTTTTCCTCTTTTAGAAACCAGCGTCCCGCTTCTGGCGCTGGAGGTTCCCTGGCAGCGCTCGTTTCTCCACTGACAGCATTTCATTCTCTACTTTCTGCTTGTATCAGTCAGACATCTTGTGGTTGTTCATTAGGCTGCTTGTGCCTCTTTTCACCATCGAGTTCACAACCGGCTTCCTCTACATGGACGTATGACTGGTCCAGCTTGGACCCCTGGTCCAGCTTGGACCCCTGGTCCTCCAGCAGCAGGACAACCAGAGACAGGGGAAGCTAATGTTTTATTAATGTTTGCCTGGAGCTAAAAACATTTCCTCTCATCATTGCAGGACGTTATTCTCATGCTGCCCTCAGGCTTTCACGTTCTATAAAGATCTAATGGTCAGACTGTAAATTGTGTGTTTAATTGTATTTTAGATGAATTTCACAGGGATAATTTCAGGCTGCCGCCATGAGGAAATGTGAGCAAAGAGCTGCAGGCGTCACTCTGAGGCTTCAGGAGGCGTTTCCAGGTCCGGTTCTCCGGTTCCGTTACTCTCATCAAATCCTTACAGGCTCATCGTTCTTCAGTCACGTTCACACCTGGAGAGAATTCTGCTGCATGTTGAATCTGGAACCTTCAGTGACGGACCAGTGATGGACCAGTGGTGGACCAGTGGTGGACCAGTGGCAGACCAGTGGTGGACCAGTGACGGACCAGTGATGGACCAGTGGTGGACCAGTGGCAGACCAGTGGTGGACCAGTGATGGACCAGTGACGGACCAGTGATGAACCAGTGGTGGACCAGTGGTGGACCAGTGACGGACCAGTGATGGACCAGTGGTGGACCAGTGACGGACCAGTGATGGACCAGTGACGGACCAGTGATGAACCAGTGATGGACCAGTGGTGGACCAGTGACGGACCAGTGATGGACCAGTGATGGACCAGTGGTGGACCAGTGACGGACCAGTGATGGACCAGTGATGGACCAGTGATGGACCAGTGATGGACCAGTGGCAGACCAGTGATGGACCAGTGATGGACCAGTGATGGACCAGTGACGGACCAGTGATGGACCAGTGACCGAGGTGAATTGACGGAGGGCTCCAGGCACCTGGACCTGTTGGTGCTGTGCTGCAGGAGTCCAGTTGACTGAAGCTGAATGTTGGAATTAGTTTCTCTTGTTAGATCCTGCTGCTCTAAGTTTGAGCTCTGTATTGCTGCTCTAAGTGCTGCTCCAAGTTTGAGCTCTGTATTGCTGCTCTAAGTCTGAGCTCTGTATTGCTGCTCTAAGTGCTGCTCTAAGTTTGAGCTCTGTATTGCTGCTCTAAGTTTGAGCTCTGTATTGCTGCTCTAAGTCTGAGCTCTGTATTGCTGCTCTAAGTTTGAGCTCTGTATTGCTGCTCTACTCTTCCTGTGGCAGTAGCGTCTCTCTGTCCCTCCGATTGGTCGGATATAAAGACGCTCTAGTTTCTCTTTAATCAGGTCAGGATCCAGTGTGTGAAAGTCGCAGGAGAAACTCTTTGTCCTTGAAGATCTCAACAGGAAGTGAAAGGTCCAACCTGCCTCCTTCAACACATCATAGGTTCCCTAAACGTCTGGTCGCTATCAGGGAGGTGAAGAACCAAATACCTCCGACGTGCTGAAACACCAGAAACACAGGAGAAGTGGAAGCAGCGCAGCCGCTTCTTCCACATGTCAGAGCTTGAACAGGACGGGAACCCCTGCTGCTCAAGCTCTTCTCATAGTTACTGACCTCCTAATGAGATTCTAGAACAAGGGAGGGAACGAGAGGAGCCGCTGCGATGGAAGAACGTCCTCCTGTGGACTGGGATGTCCACCAGGAGACCATCTCTGGACTGGGATGTCCACCAGGAGACTATCTCTGGACTGGGATGTCCACCAGGAGACCATCTCTGGACTGGGATGTCCACCAGGAGACCATCTCTGGACTGGGATGTCCTCCTGCCTTGTCCTATCAGCCTGACAAGCAGCGATTGATCCTTTCCTGCAAAGAGAAGGAGAACAGGGACCTTGTTCCACCTTAATGTCTGTGACATTTACCAAGTGACCGTGTTGTAGGGAACCTCGATGCTGTATTGACCGGACTCCAGTCCGCCTCTCCATCCTCAAGGCATGCTGGGACATTGATGTGGTTTTATAGAGCGGTGTGGAGGGGAGGCCGCTCGCTGTGGGAACGTTCCTGACTCTATGCCTGCTATGATGAAGAAGTTCTCACTTTCTTTGCTGGTGTTTCTTATGTAAGCATATTTTCTTCTGCCAGACCGATCTGTAAAAAAAACCTTCTGTGGAAATGAATGATTTGTGTGGGTGGAGGGAAAGGAAGTGGAACTGGAGGAACGAGGATTCTGAGCTGAAGGTCCAACGAGGAGTTTTCTGTTCCAGTTTCTCTCACAAAGTGGCTTTTTAAAGAAAACCTTGGCGTCTGTGGTCAGTCACAGGAGAAATGCTTCTTTATGGTTACAGTGGGCGGGTGCAGCGTGAGGTGGATGTTCACGTTCCAGAGTTTGACCTGAGTGCCCAGCGCTCGTTGTTTACAGCCTCGTCACTCAGCAAACACATAAACAACCTCACACTCACACGACTGTCTCCCTGGAAACAGGCCAAAACACAACTTTTTGAAATCACTGTTTCTGTGTCGTCAGTGGAAACGCTGCTACTGAGCATGCTCACCACGTCTTCTGCACATGCTCAGTAGAGACAACGAGATCCATGTTTCTGCCGCGGTGTCATGACTCCCCGTCCAGATTCTCCTGGACTTGGTGGTTTTATTTTGACAGTCACTGTGATGACAATCTAACTTGATGGTCTGTCCACTAGAACGTCCGTGTTCTCCCAGTGTTCATGTTTAGAGCTCAGTGTTCTCTGGTCGTTTTCTCCAGCTGGACTTTTGGTTCCATGCAGTTGAAGGAGTTTAACTTAACATCATTCTGGGTTCTGCTGCTGAAGAAGAAGTCCTGAAATCCTCCAATCCCCTTTATTGCACTTTTTGTTATTTGTGCACCTTTGAAAATGAAAACTAAAAGACGTGGACGAGCCGCTCTCCGGACCCGAGAGCCTGAAAGAGTAGATACAACACTTTAGTTACTTTCCCAAAACCAGTTACATTCAACAAAATGCATCAACTCGAGGGCCTGAGAGGTTTTTCCTCTTCACAGATCAAAACGAATCTCGAGGCTGCTGCTCGGTTCCTCTCGTTCTTCTCGCTGCTCGGTTCCTCTCGTTCTTCTCGCTGCTCGGTTCTTCTCGTTCTTCTTGCTGCTCGGTTCCTCTCGTTCTTCTTGCTGCTCGGTTCCTCTCGTTCTTCTCGCTGCTCGGTTCCTCTCGTTCTTCTCGCTGCTCGGTTCTTCTCGTTCTTCTCGCTGCTCGGTTCCTCTCGTTCTTCTCGCTGCTCGGTTCTTCTCGTTCTTCTCGCTGCTCGGTTCCTCTCGTTCTTCTCGCTGCTCGGTTCTTCTCGTTCTTCTTGCTGCTCGGTTCCTCTCGTTCTTCTTGCTGCTCGGTTCCTCTCGTTCTTCTCGCTGCTCGGTTCCTCTCGTTCTTCTCGCTGCTCGGTTCTTCTCGTTCTTCTCGCTGCTCGGTTCCTCTCGTTCTTCTCGCTGCTCGGTTCCTCTCGTTCTTCTCGTTGCTCGGTTCCTCTCGTTCTTCTCGCTGCTCGGTTCCTCTCGTTCTTCTCGCTGCTCGGTTCCTCTCGTTCTTCTCGCTGCTCGGTTCCTCTCGTTCCCTCTTAACAGGTCAGCAGTGTAACTTTGCTGAGTCATCAGCTTCTAGCAGTTTTCTTGAAGCTCTATGATGCTCAGCAGTTTAACAATCGCCGTCACATGAGGAGGAGAAAATAAAGCGTTGAGTTGATTTTGGTGCTCCTCAGGCTCCAGCGGGAGGATTTGAAGCAGGAAGGAAAGGAGAGCTGAGAATCAGAGTGGCGCCCCCTGCAGGCACCTTCACATCACTTCCATTCTAAAGGCTGGTTTGGTGGATAAACTGGAGCACAAACATTCATTCATCAATATGTCCTCTCTCGCCTCCCCCACTGCACCAGCCTCCCTCCATCAGCTCCCTGTTTCCTCTAACCTCCCCGTCCTTCTTCTCCTGTTTCCCTTTTACCCCCCAAACCCCTTCTACCCCCCATGAGGCCGACGCCCCCCACCCTCATGAATGCATGTGCGTCATTCTTCCTGTTTAAGACCTACTTTACAGTCCCTGTGGGGGGAAACGGGTTTTTGCGAAGCACCTTCATCCATCAGGAGTGGAGGAAAGAAAAGGAGGAGTGGAGGAAAGAAAAGGAGGAGAGGAGGAAAGAAAAGGAGGAGTGGAGGAAAGAAAAGGAGGAGTGGAGGAAAGAAAAGGAGGAGAGGAGGAAAGAAAAGGAGGAGTGGAGGAAAGAAAAGGAGGAGAGGAGGAAGAAGAGAATCACTTTCTCTGCATCACCATGTAGCAGGATCCTGTCTTCATCCTCTTATAGTCACAGTTTTTCTTTCTTTAGAAGTATATTTACATTAAAAGACACTCTAAAAGTCCCTTTGTGTCCGTGTGCCAGATTTAGTCATGAGCTACGTTCCATCCAGAGTCCTCATACATTTAAGACAATTATATAAAAACAAACATGGACATAGAGTATATACTCTATTTACAACCACCCCTGCAATATAAACAGATCCATCCATCCATCCCTCTTCTCCCTCTTCTCTGTTCCCAGGTGGTGGTGGTGTCAGTCTGAGCACCGTCACCCAGATCACATTGACCCATTAAGAACCTTCCTGCAGGTGGAGAACCCACAGGAAGGTGGAGAGCCCACAGGAAGGTGGAGAGCCCTCAGGAGGGTGGAGAGCCCACAGGACGGTGGAGAGCCCACAGGAAGGTGGAGAGCCCTCAGGAGGGTGGAGAGCCCACAGGAAGGTGGAGAGCCTACAGGAAGGTGGAGAGCCCACAGGAAGGTGGAGAGCCCTCAGGAGGGTGGAGAGCCCACAGGAAGGTGGAGAGCCCACAGGACGGTGGAGAGCCCTCAGGAAGGTGGAGAGCCCACAGGAAGGTGGAGAGCCCTCAGGAGGGTGGAGAGCCCACAGGAAGGTGGAGAGCCCTCAGGAAGGTGGCACCCGGCGTGGGACATGAACCCTCTACCTGGAGACTGAGAGTCTCATGCTCTACCTACTGAGCTGGACGGGGGACGATCCCCGGGGGACGATCCCCGGGGGACGATCCCCCAGTCTTGAACTTTTAATCAGGTCTTACCAGTGATCCCAAGATTGATGAGCCTTTAGCCAGAGTTTGAGAAGTGGAGGACTCTCTAACAGTAATATTTATAGTAGTAACTATTCCATCTAGTTAACCCTTTCAGTGAAATGGTGTTTGTCCAGTGGTGGTTGGTCTGAATGGAACCTCACAGTCTCCTCTAGTGGCTGACCTGCTTCTAACCTCACTGTCTCTTCCTTTAATAAAGTCCTCCAAAGGGGGAGGGGCCAAACCATGCAGGGATTTCTGAAGTTTTATGAAGTTTTCAAAACTCAAAAGATGATATTTCTCTAAAATGAGTCAATGGCGAGAGGAGTAGGGTTTTAATACAGCTGTTCTCCAGGTGTTCCTGCAGTGATGCAGCAAATGAGCCGACAGTGGAACAGAACTCTGAGAGAGAACCTCAGACAATGAAGACCAGATTCAGCAGCAGAGCTGGAGACAGAAGGACGGATTTCTTTCACATTTTGCAGGTTGAATTTTAGAACGCTGACAAGCTGTTTCTAGGTTTCCTGGAGGTAAAGTTTGAGTCCAGTTTGAGTCCAAGGTACTCCAACTGAGAGAGCAGTTCAGTACCTCTCCAGCTATAAAGGTGGTTCTGCTTTGTTGGTCTGTTGGAGAACGTCACACACTTTGATTCTTTGGTCCTGAGAAGCAGACGGTGTCCTCTGGGACACCGCTGGACCTTTTGAAAGCTTGGATGAAATCGTGTCGGTTGTTGAACCAGGAGTGAAAAGGACTGCATCATCAGCATACATTTGAACATTAAGGTCGGGACGTACGTCATGGAGGTTATTTATGTATAGTGAAAATAATGAGGGCCCAAGGACTGAGCCCTGTGGGACACCTCCAGGGGACTAAACACCATCAGTGTGTTCTGTTTGATAGATATGACCATGGGACAGTATCGTCAGAGACATTTAAATAGGACAGTTTCTGAAGAAGGACTTGGTGGTTGATGGTGTCAAATTCCTTCTTCAAGTCCAGGAAAACTCCACATATGAGTTCTTCTCCAAAAGACACTTCACTTTGTCAGCAAACAGTTTGTGTTCTCAGTGGAACAGTGCGCATGGAACCCAAACAGCAGTGGGGTTCTTCCTTTGTCCAAGTGTTCAATCAAATGATCTCCAACCCACTTTTCAGCAGTGGTGTGTAGTCAGGGGCAGCAGGGGCAGCAGGGGCAGCAGGGGCAGCAGTGGTGTGTAGTCAGGGGCAGCAGGGGCAGCAGGGGCAGCAGGGGCAGCAGGGGCAGCAGGGGCAGCAGTGGTGTGTAGTCAGGGGCAGCAGGGGCAGCAGGGGCAGCAGGGGCAGCAGTGGTGTGTAGTCAGGGGCAGCAGGGGCAGCAGGGGCAGCAGGGGCAGCAGTGGTGTGTCATCAGGGGCAGCAGGGCTAGTACCAGAGTACTAGTACTTTATCCAGACGACTGGCTCTATTTTCTGGCATTGGGATGTTATTGCCATAATGCCCCAGGGCAAGCGGAGTTTCTAGTGCTGGTCTAGAGTGACGTCATTGAAATGAGCTTCACTGATTGGCCAATGAGCAGGTGGTGATGACGCTCTGTTATTATCTGATGTTCTGGAGGTGATGGCGGCGAATGTAACATCTAGATCAGGTGATACGATGGCGGACCTGCTTCTGGACCTGCTTCTGGACCTGCTTCTGGACCTGCTTCTGGACCTGCTTCTGGACCTGCTTCTGGACCTGCTTCTGGACCTTTTTCAAGGAGCTCGTTTGGAGAAGAAATGGAAACTGAGTAGAAGAAGACCGAAGACTTTGAGCAGCATTTTACTGTGGAAACTACCGACACTACGACTGGGAGGCAGCGAGCTGGAGCTCAACGAGCTGCTCTGCTGCTCAACAAGCTGCTCTGCTGCTCAACGAGCTGCTCTGCTGCTCAACGAGCTGCTCTGCTGGTCATGGTGACTCTTCACTAAAGCTGTTCTGCTGCTCATGGTGACTCTTCACTAAAGCTCCAGAAGCTGTTCATGAAAGGAGACGTCTTTGGAAGAGCTACAGAATCTTCCACTGGTGAGTTTTCTGGATTGGGGTACAGGATTGTGATCAGAAATGTTATCCATGCCTCAGCTGTTCTCCCAGGATTATTAGTGAATGAGAGGTCACTTCTAGTTTGAGATGGATTACTGGGTTTGGGTTCTCTATTCACTGTTCTAGATTGAAGTTTTCTCTGACTTCTTTCAGCCTTTTCCTGCCTTGTTTATCATCCCAGTTTACATTAAACTCACCTAGAATAATAATCTCTCTGAGGGCGGAATGACTTCATCATTGACCTAAATCCATCATAGAATTCAGTCTTAGCAGTGGGGGGGTCGATATATACCTATCAAAATAAAACATTGGATTGCTTAATAAAAAGTTAAAGATGTTTTCACATAAAATAATACTCTTCCTCTTCCTCTTCCTCTTCCTCTTCCTCTTCCTCTTTCCTTCCTAAATATCTGATAATAGGTCTTTATTCCAGCGCTTCAACCACGTCTCATCTCATTGTCGAAGGAAAGAAGATTTTTTGTCTCGACACGTTTTCTTGTTTGTTTTCTGAAACAGGGAGTAAAGCAACATTCCAGCTCACAGCCAAGCTGCTGTTATTCATGCAGACCCGCCAAAATAAAACTCTTCACAAATTGATTCACTTTTAATCTGATACTGATCCAAAGCAGATTTCCTGGACTGGGCACATCCTTTTACTTTATTTATTAGGAAATACAACACAACACATCTGTCATGGCTAAAAATAGGAACAACTAGAGCTACACTCGGTAGAGCAAAGACCTTCACCAACAACACATTTCTCTGCAGAGCCGAGTCAGCATAAAATACCTGCATTAAAACCAATAAATAAATCAGAATCTCCCTCCTCCTCAAAGAAACCAAATACGACTTATAAGATAACAGGAAACTAAAAGCAGAGCAGGGTTAAGGTTAGGGTTAGGGTTAGGGTTAAGGTTAGGGTTAGGGTTAGGGTTAAGGTTAGGGTTAGGGTTAGGGTTAAGGTTAGGGTTAGGGTTAGGGTTAGGATTAGGGTTAGTCAAGCTGATCCTGCTGGTTTGAAACATGCGAGGAAGTAGAGGAGCTGAACTCAACCTGACAAGCTGCTCCTCTGTCATTTACTCTCATTACTTTACTCTCATTACTTTACTCTCTTTTCTTCAGAGGACAACACGTGTAATCAGACTCTGTTGGTTGTTTTTCCTGCTGCAGCTTTCTGCCTTCGTCTCTCAGAACAAACCTGCGAGTGGAATCCCACTGAGGCTCTGACATCATCACCAGCGTCAGACGCCCCAGTCTGCTGGGCTAAAGATGGATCAGGTCTAAACTGGCAGTTATTAAAAGAAGATTAAAAATACTCCAGAAACACTGAGCAGGAAATCTAAAGAGGAAAATAAGAAATGGAGTTGAGTGTTAAATAAGAGCAAACCCTAACCCTAACCCCTAACACTAACCCTAAATAAGAGCTAACCCTAACCCTAACCCCGAACACTAAATAAGAGCTAACGCTAACCCTAACCCTAACCCTAACCCTAACCCTAACCCTAACCCCTAACACTAACCCTAAATAAGAGCTAACCCTAACCCTAACCCCGAACACTAACCATAAATAAGAGCAAACCCTAACCCTAACCCCTAACCCTAACCCCTAACACTAACCCTAAATAAGAGCTAACCCTAATCTTAACCCTGATCTTAACCCTGATCTTAACCCTAATCTTAACCCTAATCTTAACCCTAATCTTAACCCTGATCTTAACCCTGATCTTAACCCTAATCTTAACCCTAATCTTAACCCTGATCTTAACCCTAATCTTAACCCTGATCTTAACCCTGATCTTAACCCTGATCTTAACCCTAATTTTAACCCTAATCTTAACCCTGATCTTAACCCTGATCTTAACCCTGATCTTAACCCTAAATGTAAAAACCCCCAAATAAAAGTTTGTCCATCCCTGCCTCTCTACTGTATGTCCTGCACAGGAAGAAAGAAGGAGAGGAGGAGAGAGAGGAGAGGAGGATTAGAGGAGGAGGAGAGGATTAGAGGAGGAGGAGAGGATTAGAGGAGAGGAGGAATGAGAGGAGGAGAGGAGGAAGAGGAGGAGAAGAGGAGAGGACGAGCCATCTGTCCTGCCCAGGCTGGATCCTGGCGTCCAGTCTGACCAGACACTATAAAGTGAAGGAAACACTTATCTGCAGAAATACGGGTTAAGATTAGGATTTGGATTAGGGTTAGGGTTAGGGTTAGGGTTAGGGTTAGGGTTAGGGTTAGGGTTAAGTGAGGGTGAGGATTAGGATTAGGGTTAGGATCCACTCCACTCCCAGTGGAGTGACGGTGCCTTGCATGGCTGCAGCCTCCATTGGTGTGTGTGTGTTTGTGTGTGTGTGTGTGTGTGTGTGTGTGTGTGTGTGTGTGTGTGTGTGTGTGTGTGTGTGTGTGTGTGTGTGTGTGTGTGTGTGTGTGTGTGTGTGTGAGACTGAACTGAACCAGATGTGTCTCTCAGTGTCCGTCCTTCTTTGCCGTCTGACCCATATATCCAGACGTCTGTGGAGCCGCCGGGACAGAACCCCCCAGAAGCAGGAACATAACCCCCCAGAAGCAGGAACATAACCCCCCAGAAGCAGGAACAGAACCCCCCAGAAGCAGGAACAGAACCCCCCAGAAGTAGGAACAGAACCTCCCCAGAAGCAGGAACAGAACCCCCCAGAAGCAGGAACAGAACCCCCCCAGAAGCAGGAACAGAACCCCCCAGAAGCAGGAACAGAACCCCCCCAGAAGCAGGAACAGAACCCCCCAGAAGCAGGAACAGAACCCCCCCAGAAGCAGGAACAGAACCCCCCAGAAGCAGGAACATCTGCGTCCCGACCTGAGAGACACACCAACACTCTGTACTGTGACTCTCCATCCAGCTCAAGGCTTTTATTTTGAAAAGCTTAGGAACGCTGCCTTTGCACCTTTAGACACCAGATTTGGGGAAAGAGAGTGAAGATGCTTCTGCTTTGTTGGGAGTTCAGACTCTCCTGGTCTCACCTTGTCTCACCTGGTCTCACCTTGTCTCACCTGGTCTCACCTGGTCTCACCTGGACTCACCTGGTCTCACTTGGTCTCTCCTGGTCTCACCTGGATGAGCTGAAACTTTATTTTGATTGTTTCTCAGTAGATTCAATGGCCCGTTAAGTTTTTATTTTTAGGTGTTTTTATTTTTGAGGCCAGTTTGAAGTACTTCCTTGGTGAGATTGAATACTGATAATCCATGTAACCGTACCGGTTCTGGGTGGATTTGGATTTGGCGTCTCTCTCATCGTGTTCTACGACTGATTCACCTTAATGTCATGTGACTGTGTAGCTCCGCCCATCTGCTGCGTACAGGAAGCTGCGGTGTCCACAGTGTTTGAAGTATTTGTCACCAGAAGACATTTATTTTACTGTTCAAACATCCAAGAACTAGGATTTGCTCTGATTGGTCTGTTAGTAGAACCTCACACGGAGAACGTTCAAGCAGCAGCGGCAGTGAAATGATGTTTGTCTTAATCAAAGTGAATTTAGTACCAGAAGAGCTGTAAATAATATGCTCTTACGTAATCCTACGAATCCCTGCTGGATTATTTTGACGGGATCAGAAGGTCACTTCCTGCTCGGATGTTGATTCTTCTGCATCAACCTGAATGATGTGCAGTACTTTGACAGTACAACTTCAAAAAGTCTATTTAAAGAACCTCGTCACAAAAAGGATTTGTATTATTAGACACAGAATAAAACTGAATGAAGAGAATTGGGATCGACTCAAATAACTGCACTCTTTGTAGTTGAAACATTTATTTTATTAACATCCATTATACTTGATGAGGTGAACGTAAAGTACAGTCATTATTAGTACAGTACAGTACAGTACAGTACAGTACAGTACAGTATAGTACAGTACAGAATAGTACAGTACAGTACAGTATAGTACAGTACAGCATAGTACAGTATAGTACAGTATAGTATAGTACAGTACAGAATAGTACAGTATAGTACAGTACAGCATAGCACAGTGCAGTATAGTACAGTATAGTACAATACAGTGCAGTGCAGTGCAGTATAGTACAGTACAGTGCAGTACAGTATAGTATAGTACAGTGCAGTGCAGTACAGTACAGTAAAGTACAGTGCAGTACAGTACAGTGCAGTATAGTACAGTATAGTATAGTACAGTACAGTACAGTGCAGTACAGTACAGTATAGTATAGTACAGTAGAGTATAGTACAGTACAGTAAAGTACAGTGCAGTGCAGTACAGTGCAGTATAGTACAGTACAGTGCAGTATAGTATAGTACAGTACAGTGCAGTGCAGTACAGTACAGTACAGTACAGTGCAGTACAGTACAGTACAGTATAGTACAGTAGAGTATAGTACAGTACAGTACAGTACAGTAAAGTACAGTACAGTGCAGTACAGTACAGTATAGTATAGTACAGTAGAGTATAGTACAGTACAGTACAGTAAAGTACAGTACAGTACAGTGCAGTACAGTACAGTACAGTGCAGTATAGTACAGTACAGTGCAGTGCAGTACAGTGCAGTATAGTACAGTGCAGTGCAGTACAGTACAGTGCAGTGCAGTGCAGTGCAGTACAGTGCAGTGCAGTATAGTACAGTACAGTGCAGTATAGTATAGTACAGTACAGTGCAGTGCAGTGCAGTACAGTACAGTACAGTGCAGTACAGTACAGTGCAGTATAGTATAGTACAGTACAGTACAGTGCAGTGCAGTGCAGTGCAGTAAAGTAAAGTAAAGTGCAGTACAGTGCAGTGCAGTACAGTGCAGTACAGTACAGTACAGTATAGTATAGTGCAGTGCAGTGCAGTGCAGTACAGTACAGTACAGTACAGTACAGTACAGTACAGTGCAGTGCAGTGCAGTACAGTACAGTACAGTACAGTACAGTGCAGTGCAGTGCAGTGCAGTACAGTACAGTACAGTATTATTACACAGTCAGCACCATAACAAGCAGCAGATCTTCAGCCTTCAGGGAACTTTGCCTCTTTAGTTGTTTGAATAAAGAAATAAATGGAACGACAGGTTTTCTTAACTAAACAGCAACAGCATGAAACTTTATTTTATTGTGGGCGATGAAACACGAAGCTGACGAATCCTTGATGCTGGAGTATGAAGGTGGACCCAGGCAGCAGGTCAGTGTGAGGAACTATGAGGTGTTCAGGAGAGAACCAGGTTTTAGTGGGATTATAATTCTGTCTTCATGGCCGAGCTCCTCTCCTGCTACTGACTCTCTGGAGAAATGAACCTTCATGATTCAAGCTGTTGGTTGATTATCCAGAGTTAAATGATTGAGTCTGGAGCCGGAGGTCTGGAGCCAGAGGTCCAGAGGTCCAGAGGTCCAGAGGTCCAGAGGTCCAGAGGTCTGGAGCCAGAGGTCTGGAGCCAGAGGTCTGGAGGTCCAGAGGTCTGGAGCCAGAGGTCCAGAGGTCCAGAGGTCTGGAGCCAGAGGTCTGGAGGTCCAGAGGTCCAGGGGTCCAGAGGTCTGGAGCCAGAGGTCTGGAGCCAGAGGTCCAGAGGTCTGGAGCCAGAGGTCTGGAGCCAGAGGTCCAGAGGTCTGGAGGTCTGGAGCCAGAAGTCTGGAGGTCCAGAGGTCTGGAGCCAGAGGTCCAGAGGTCCAGAGGTCCAGAGGTCTGGAGCCAGAGGTCTGGAGGTCCAGAGGTCTGGAGTCAGAGGTCTGGAGGTCCAGAGGTCCAGATGTCCAGAGGTCAGCGCTTGGCAGAATAAAAAGACAAACTGTTTTAAAAGCTGCTGTGATCGTTTCAGGACGGCGGCCAATCCGGCTGCAGCGGTGAGCCTGACCCCCGGCTGGGGACCAATCAGGTGAGCCTGACTCCAGGCTGGGGACCAATCAGGTGAGCCTGACTCCAGGCTGGGGACCAATCAGGTGAGCCTGACCCCAGGCTGGGGACCAATCAGGTGAGCCTGACCCCCGGCTGGGGACCAATCAGGTGAGCCTGACTCCAGGCTGGGGACCAATCAGGTCGACCGTCAGCAGAGCAGCAGAAACAGACTTTAGAGCTTCATTCCTGCTGAGAGGCTCCTGGTGAAGGAACCACAGTTTCACCTTCAAGCTTTCGTGTGGGAAGAAGAAGACCTGGGTGGTCGTGGGCGTTTCAAAACACTGAAATAGAATCACACCTTTGCAGTGTTTTTACCGTGACTCATGTTTTCATCACATTCGGAGGATGTTCAGACGGTGTTGTGCTCCTTCTCCCAAAGAAAGTCAAGGAATAATCGCTTCTTATAACTTCACAGTAAGAATGAGAACAACAAACTAGAAAAAGGGTGTCTGCCTGAAGGAGAGAGGACATGTCCATGTCCAGTCGACTCTGTCCTCCACAGTCTCAGTCTCATTGACTCCATGAGCTCAAAGCAGATATCTGAGTTCAAATCAATGATTCCAACCAGGAACCGACTTCGATGTGCAGTTTCACCTGAAAGGAACCACTGAGGCCTCGTTCACTCCAGAACCTTCTCAACCTCTAGGTGTTCTAGGTGTCTGTGCACACGCCAGCAGAGAGGCTGAAAGTTTCTCCTGCAGGATGTATCCGGATACACCACAAGGGGTATCCGGATACACCACAAGGAATACGAGGGTATCCGCAAAACTTTCTTCACTGTGGGGGGTCTGTTTCCACGACACCGGTGTTCTGATCCACTGTTTCAGCAAAGTTTTTTCTTTTGTTAATCAACAAAATAAAACAAAGAAAACTAACTAACTAACTAACTAACTAACTAACTAACTAACTAACTAACTGACTAACTGACTGACTGACTGACTGACTGACTGACTGACTGACTGACCGACTGACTAATTAACTAACTAGCAATTTGAATTAAATAGTAACTTGTTGACATAATTCAGAGTTTTATTTACGATGTCTGAAACAAGTTTCCTTTCCGTAGTGGAAGCAGTTGTTTATAGACAGGATCACTAGTTAGTATAGGTTAGAGCGCCCCCTACAGGTTATCATCACCCACATCTGCATCTTTAATCTGGAGGAGCTGCTGTTTGTCCTGCAGCCTTCAGTTCTGCTTCCATCAGTGAAGCTGTTCTTAAGAAAGTAAAGTCTTTCATGCACCTTCTGCTTCTCCTGAGGAGCAGACAGGTAGTATATTCTAGTTACCGAGTACTACCCATCATATACAGTAGAAGTATCTGGATGGATACTACCCATCATATACAGTAGAAGTATCTGGATGGATACTACCCATCATATACAGTAGAAGTATCTGGATGGATACTACCCATCATATACAGTAGAAGTATCTGGATGGATACTACCCATCATATACAGTAGAAGTATCTGGATGGATGCTGCAGGTAAGGCGAGCCTGATGTGATTGTTGATGTCTGCAGGGAAGACAGAAGATGGTGGACACCTTGTCCTCGCGTCTCAATACTCAAGCTTATAAAATCCTGAATTCTTGGAGCTTCAACAGAAAAACTAAGAAGTATAAAAGTTCTAAAAGTTTTAGTATTTAGCAGCAGAATGTTTCATTAGATTTGACTTCATATTGAGATTGTCGACCACGTCTGTATGAATTGTGTTAATGTACATTTTCCATCCTGTTCAGGTCAAAGAAAAACTAGAGTTAAAAAACATAAGAACCTTCAGACTAAAGTTTATTATGGAGGAACTGAAATATAATCTGAAGAATCCAAAGACAGAAACAACAGGACAAGATATCACATCTAGAAACACATAATACAGATTAATTAATCTTCATGACCAGAATCTGTGTCAACAAAACACCACAAGTCTCTCTCTCTCTCTCTCTCTCCCCCTCTCTCTCTCTCTGTCTCTCTCTCCCTCTCTCTCTGTCTCTCTCTCTCCCTCTCTCTCTCTCTGTCTCTCTCTCTCTCTCTCTCCCCCTCTCTCTCTCTCTGTCTCTCTCTCTCTGTCTATCTCTCTCTCTCTGTTTCTCTATCCCCCCCTCTCTCCCTCTCTCTCTGTCTCTCTCTCTCCCTCTCTCTCTCTCTGTCTATCTCTCTCTCTCTGTTTCTCTCTGTTTCACTCTCGCTCTCTCTGTTTCTCTATCCCCCCCTCTCTCCCTCTCTCTCTGTCTCTCTCTCTCCCTCTCTCTCTCTCTGTCTATCTCTCTCTCTCTGTTTCTCTCTGTTTCACTCTCGCTCTCTCTGTTTCTCTCTCTCCCTCTCTCTACCCTCTCTCTCTCTCTCTCTCCCTCTATCTCTCTCTCCTTCTCTCTCTCTCTCTCTCTCTGTTTCTCTCTGTTTCACTCTCGCTCTCTCTGTTTCTCTCTCTCCCTCTCTCTACCCTCTCTCTCTCTCTCTCTCCCTCTATCTCTCTCTCCTTCTCTCTCTCTCTCTCTTTCTCTCTCTCTCTCCCTCTCTCTTTCTCTCCCTCTATCTCTCTCTCCCTCTCTGTCTCTCTCTCTCTGTCTCTCTCCCTCTCTGTCTCTCTGTCTCTCTCCCTCTCTGTCTCTCCCTCTCTCTCTCTCTCTCTCTCTCTCTCTCCCTCTCTCTCTGTCTCTCTCCCTCTCTCTCTCCCTCTCTCTCTCTCTCTCTCTCTCTCTCAGGATCAATCTTCTTCTCCTCCAGTAGAACAGGTCTTCCCTTTGCTCCTCACCCTTTCATCAGCCCTCCACCAATCAGAGCTCAGCACTGAGAGACATGATGACCTGAGTCCAGGAGGAAAGACACTTTGTCCTTTCATTCCTCTGGT
>NC_137635.1:506257-511257 GCF_963383615.2 Lipophrys pholis | reverse complement strand
AGAGAGAGAAAGAGAGAGGAAGAGAGCAAACGTTCTTCAATGTCACGCTCTCCTCCTGGTTCCTGGTTCCTGGTTCCTGGTTCCTGGTTCCTGGTTCCACCACTGAAGGACATGAATGTCTTCATTCCTCTGAAGAAAACCAACTGGCCCCCCTGCTGTGTCTCTTTGTCCCTGGCCCCCCTGCTGTGCCTCGTCCTCAGTGTCCCACTTCTTATGTCCGTCCAGCCAATGAGGTGAAAAAGTAGCTTGAGGAACCAGAGAAGCATTTTGTTCTGTGAGATTAGAGAACCTGGATTTATAGACAAGATGAGGTAGAACCTTAAAGGCTCATATTCTACAAACTCCACCTCCTGAAGGTTCTCCAGCAGTACTACTCGTCCCCATACCTGGACTGACGTCCCAGAAGTGAAGACAGTCTGTCCTCTCTGTCCCTGGCTTGTTCCAGGTTTTAAAAAGTGTGTTGCTCCAAGCAGCCAATCAGAATCAAACCCTGTATAGTGTCATCGGGGGTTTAGCCAATCCCAATCAAGGTAGGCCCTCCCTTTGACTCCTCCCACAATTAGGCAGCTCTGCTCTGGCACATGGCACCACCAGAGGAAGTACTTCCTCCTCTTCCCAATATGGGCATGTGTGGGCGGAGCCAGTCCAGTTCACACAGACACAGCAGATTCTGAATGTAGCTCCTATGATCCAATATTCAAATGAGGAAAATCAAGGAGGAGCTAGAACCTTAGAATACTGAAGGTTTCTGGACCGACCAGACCAGGAGGAGGAGGAGGAGGAGGAGGAGGAGGAGGAGAACAGGAGGAGGAGGAGAACAGGAGGAGGAGGAGGAGAACAGGAGGAGGAGGAGGAGAACAGGAGGAGGAGGAGGTGAACAGGAGGAGGAGGAGAACAGGAGGAGGAGGAGAAGAAGAGGAGGAGGAGAACAGGAGGAGGAGGAGGAGGAGGAGGAACAGGAGGAACAGGAGGAGGAGAACAGGAGGAGGAGGAGAACAGGATGAGGAGGTGAACAGGAGGACAGGGAGGAGGAGGAGAACAGGAGAACAGGAGGAAGAGGTGAACAGGAGGAGGAGGAGAACAGGAGAACAGGAGGAAGAGGTGAACAGGAGGACAGGAGAAGTTTAAGCTGTTAGGAGTGTGAAGGAGTCACGTGTCACTAACAGTGAACATGTCCACTAACAGTGGACATGTCCTGACCTGGTGGGACTGTGAGGAAAAGCCACCAAGCTGAGGAAGAAGATGAAGAAACCAGCTCTGGTCTTTTCCTCTGATAAGGTTTCACACAATTCGCCTCCATCAGACACCATCAGACTCCATCAGACTCCATCAGACACCATCAGACTCCATCAGACTCCATCAGACTCCACCAGACTCCATCAGGCACCACCAGACTCCATCAGACACCATCAGACTCCACCAGACTCCATCAGGCACCACCAGACTCCATCAGGCACCACCAGACTCCATCAGACTCCACCAGACTCCATCAGACACCATCAGACTCCACCAGACACCATCAGACTCCATCAGACACCATCAGACTCCACCAGACTCCACCAGACTCCATCAGACACCACCAGACTCCACCAGACACCATCAGACACCACCAGACTCCATCAGGCACCACCAGACTCCATCAGACACCATCAGACACCATCAGACACCATCAGACACCATCAGACACCATCAGGCACCACCAGACTCCATCAGACACGTTTCTTCTTCTTCTCTTTTTGATCTGGACTCTTTTCTACTGCAAAGGTGGTTTATTAAGTTTGTCCTCAGATTTCTGTCCCTTTCATCTCGCTGTCTCATGGCTGGTCTGAGGCTCAGACGGTAACATTCTGTAATATTATCGTCGTTTTCATTGTATGAAGCTCGTTTTGTTTCATTTGGTTTGCAAGAAACATTTGATCAATAAAGTTGGAGTGATCAGTCGTCCGATTGGCTCATCGTTTCTATCATCATCTACTGAGACCTTCAGTGCTCGGAGGACAATCTGTCTCCATCATAAACTTGGATCCTTCTGCTTCAGTCTGTCCTGCTTCAGTCTGTCCTGTGTTCAGCTGCTTCAGTCTGTCCTGCTTCAGTCTGTCCTGTGTTCAGTCTGTCCTGCTTCAGTCTGTCCTGTGTTCAGCTGCTTCAGTCTGTCCTGCTTCAGTCTGTCCTGCGTTCAGCTGCTTCAGTCTGTCCTGTGTTCAGTCTGTCCTGTGTTCAGCTGCTTCAGTCTGTCCTGTGTTCAGTCTGTCCTGTGTTCAGCTGCTTCAGTCTGTCCTGTGTTCAGTCTGTCCTGTGTTCAGCTGCTTCAGTCTGTCCTGCTTCAGTCTGTCCTGCGTTCAGCTGCTTCAGTCTGTCCTGCTTCAGTCTGTCCTGTGTTCAGCTGCTTCAGTCTGTCCTGCTTCAGTCTGTCCTGTGTTCAGCTGCTTCAGTCTGTCCTGCGTTCAGCTGCTTCAGTCTGTCCTGTGTTCAGTCTGTCCTGTGTTCAGTCTGTCCTGTGTTCAGCATGTTGTGGTCCGTCCCTATTGACTGGGTGGTCTTGCCGGTCCCTCGGTCCCAGTGGGTCAGAAGATATTCGTCTGTCCCCGCTGCTGCTCTTGAAATTCATCTGTTGACTGAGACGAGGAGGATTCCAACAAAATGACTCTCACATTCGATGGCTGTCTCACTCTTCAGCCCAGTGGGACAAAGTGTCCCCCTGCTGCTCTTCCACTGCTGGCGAGCACATCTGGATTGCTCTGAGTCATTGTGAGTTTTACTGAGAGACACAGAGTAACAGGAGACACCGGCCAGGAGTGTGTAAAGGAACCACTGTCTGTTTCAGTGAAACGGTTCCAACCAAGTCTTCATACTAACGTGGTCAGTCGTCCTGAGGCCAGCGTCTCTCAGAGTCCCCTGGTTCACCAGGGACTCCAGTCAATGGATGAGTTGGAGCTTAACTCTTCATGGTAATCAGGATACTCTCCAGTCTTCCTGTCCCGTGAGCAGATCCCAGCGCTGCAGGAGAAGCAGGGAGTCATCACAGCAAGCCGGGGAAATGAATCTCATGCACCTTGAGGACGTGTTGACTGGTGAGACACTTACTGCTGCTGCTGCTGCGGCCGCAGCGTCCTGCTGCTGCTGCTGCTGCTGCTGCTGCTGCTGCTGCTGCTGCTGCTGCGGCCGCAGCGTCCTGCTGCTGCTGCTGCTGCTGCTGCTGCTGCTGCTGCTGCGTCCTGCTGGAATGAGGCCTGGTGTCTCATTAAACCTTCAGTGGACCTTGTTCTGTTCAGAATACTCACCTTCCTGTCAACCTGCAGCCACAGTGAACAACACGAGCCCCCAAACTGAAGCCTGGAAGGAGAATCAGAGAGAAACGGTTTATTTAGGAACGAGACAAACAGCTGAGTTCTTCTTCACCGAGCAGCTCTTTGCCAACGGCGCCATCTGGTGGTGTCGAGAGGAACTCATGTTCAAACCGAGTTTTACTGGGTTTGATGGAGGAGCAGAGGTAAAGAGAAACAGCCTTCCTCGCTCTTCCTCTTCAGACAATATGGTGACGGCTGATTATCTGACACTCGTGTAAGTGTGATGTGCTGCTTCATCCCCGAGGTTCACTTCCTCTCACGTCTTGCATCACCATGTCGAACCTTCTCAAACCCTGAAGCAGCTTCCTCTTCCTCTTCCTCTCTAGATGGACTCGCTCACAAAGTCATCTTAGAGAAAATGTTAAATGAATAATGTCTGAACGTATATCTGCACTAATACAAAGTGAAATTCCTTTAATTAGTACAACTACATGATGAATGAAGTGATTCTTCTTTAATTACTTTACTCCCGTTTCTTTACGCAGCGACACGACGAGGAAACATTGAAGCTCCAACATGTTTTATTGTGTCGGCCAGGATTGGCCTCACTGTGCTGGACTATGCAGGTGGGATTAATGGGATTAATGGGATTAATGGGAATTCATGTTTCAAAGGTTGAGATGTTTTGAAGTACACCTCTCGTGGTTTTTATACCAACATATGTAGACATTCAGGTACATTTAGAATCAGAACATTTGAATATTTGATCGAACATCATTTATAAAAGATTCAGAGAAAATAAACTAAAGTCACTTCAATCCAGAGCAAAGTTGGATTAATTCACTTCTCCATTAAAACACCATGAAACTGGATCTTCTGCGTTTCACCAGAGTGTGAATTCCCTCGACACGTCATCGGTTTTTTCAAGGAGAAGAAGTGAAACTGTTTGTCTTCCGAGTCGCAGCGTCTCAGGAATCATCGTGAGGAAGAGCAGCAAAGGAGGAGCGACTCCTCGTGGTGACGGGATTAATCCTCCTCTGGAAAGAGTTCATGAGTCCAAACAAAAGAGGAGGAGGAGGAGGAGGAGGAGGAAGAGGAAGATCTGTGTACCTGCAGTAAAACCTCACATTTCTTTAGGGGAAACCTGGAGGCTCACTTCACTCAAATAACCTCAAACTGCAGTTTTAACTCCCAGAAACCCAGAGCAGAGCAGAGGGAACATGCAGACTCACACAGAGCAGCATGTAGAGTTTCAGGGTGTGGCTGTAATGGTGCAGTGGTTAGCACTGTCAGCACTCAGCAGAGGAATCAGGTTTGATTCCCTGCTGAGGTCAGTGACTGAGTAACTCCTGGCAGACTGGACTCTATATCCCCCATCAGCAGTGACTGAGTAACTCCTGGCAGACTGGACTCTATATCCCCCATCAGCAGTGACTGAGTAACTCCTGGCAGACTGGACTCTATATCCCCCATCAGCAGTGACTGAGTAACTCCTGGCAGACTGGACTCTATATCCCCCATCAGCAGTGACTGAGTAACTCCCGGCAGACTGGACTCTATATCCCCCCATCAGCAGTGACTGAGTAACTCCTGGCAGACTGGACTCTATATCCCCCATCAGCAGTGACTGAGTAACTCCTGGCAGACTGGACTCCATATCCCCCATCAGCAGTGACTGAGTAACTCCTGGCAGACTGGACTCTATATCCCCCA
>NC_137635.1:448757-503757 GCF_963383615.2 Lipophrys pholis | reverse complement strand
TGAAATGAAGAAATAAAATCCTGTGATCAGCAAAGTGAATAAATGATTAAAGACAGTTGATCTGGACCTGGAATAGATGTCCCTTCCTGTGTCCATGTGGACGCCTGGCGCAGGACAGAAGTCTCTGATTGTTCTTGTTAAAGTCTTAAAGCTGAACCAGGACACTGCCGTGTGTTTACTGTTAAGTTCTACGGTTCTACCGGGCCGGCCCATTAACATGTATTGATCTTGATGGATGTCTTTGTCCATTTTAATGTCTCATCGTCTCCTATTCCTTCATCTGTCTCCTGGGGTTTCATCTTTATTCTTCCATCCCATTAAAACTTTTCACTGCACATTCTCCTGGAGGATTGGTTGTTATTGATAAAGGACTAAAACTGGAGGCGTGGCCTGCTGCTGGGGGCGGGGCCTACGCTTTCAAAGGAGCCCCCCTCGACTGGGTCATGGTCCTCCTTCAGGTCCGCATTGACATGAACTCCCAGTTTTACAGTGGAGAGAGAGAGAGAGAGAGAGTTAGAGAGAGAGAGAGAGAGAGAGAGAGAGAGAGCGAGAGTGAGAGAGAGAGAGAGAGACAGAGAGAGAGTTAGAGAGAGAGAGAGAGCGAGAGACACACAGAGAGAGAGCGAGAGAGAGAGGGAGAGAGACAGACACAGAGAGAGAGAGAGAGAGAGAGGGAGAGGGAGAGAGAGAGAGAGAGAGAGGGAGAGGGAGAGAGAGAGAGAGAGACATTGACCGTCCACACAGAAAGTGCTGCTTTGTGAACAAACGGAACGAAACTTTCCGGATCGTCTCTCCTCTCCTCCGGTAAACGTTCACATCCAGCCGGGAGCAGCGGAGCAGCGCCGGGGAAGAACCGTGAGTGTGTCCGGTTCGTGGATCCGGTTTTCGGGGACAGAAAGCGACTGGCGGTCGGATGCAGAGCAGCTCCAGAGCAGCTCCAGAGCAGCTCCACCGTGACCGGAATAAGAGAGGAAAGCATTGGTTTGGCTGCTGTCCGCTCCGAGTCCCTCTGACTGGCTGAGGTCTGGAAGATTCACACCAACATGCCTTTAGTCTGCTTTCTATCTGCTTTTAATCTGCTTTTAATCTGCTTTTAATCTGGTTTCTATCTGGTTTCTATCTGCTTTTAATCTGCTTTCTATCTGGTTTTAATCTTCTTTTAATCTGGTTTTAATCTGCTTTCTATCTGCTTTTAATCTGGTTTCTATCTGCTTTTAATCTGGTTTCTATCTGGTTTTAATCTGCTTTCTATCTGCTTTTAATCTGCTTTTAATCTGCTTTTAATCTGGTTTCTATCTGCTTTTAATCTGCTTTTAATCTGGTTTCTATCTGCTTTTAATCTGCTTTCTATCTGGTTTTAATCTTCTTTTAATCTGGTTTTAATCTGCTTTTAATCTGCTTTCTATCTGCTTTTAATCTGGTTTCTATCTGCTTTTAATCTGCTTTCTATCTGCTTTCTATCTGCTTTCTATCTGGTTTCTATCTGGTTTCAATCTGGTTTTAATCTGGTTTTAATCTGCTTTCTATCTGCTTTCTATCTGGTTTCTATCTGGTTTCAATCTGGTTTTAATCTGGTTTTAATCTGCTTTCTATCTGCTTTCTATCTGGTTTCTATCTGGTTTCAATCTGCTTTTAATCTGCTTTCTATCTGCTTTTAATCTGGTTTCTATCTGCTTTTAATCTGCTTTCTATCTGCTTTCTATCTGGTTTCTATCTGGTTTCAATCTGGTTTTAATCTGGTTTTAATCTGGTTTTTTCACGGTTTATTGTAAAGTTTTCTTCTGCTTGGAGGTTTAATGACATTCAGTGACTCATGGAGGAGAAACGATCTGACTGACTCCTCTCCTCCACTTCTCCTTTACTCCTCTACTCTTCTACTTCTCTACTCTTCTTCCCCTTTACTCCTCTACACTCTTCTCCTTTACTCCTCTGCTGCTCCTTTACTCCTCTACTCTTCTACTCCTCTACTCCTCTGCTCCTCCATGGAGAAGAGATGAGATCTTCTCTTCTTCTCGATTGAGGAATAGAGGAAGAATAGAGGAGCTTCCCCCGTTGGAGGAGTAGAGGAGGAGCAGAGGAGGAGCAGATGAGGAGCAGAGGAGGAGTAGAGGAGGAGCAGAGGAGGAGTAGAGGAGGAGCAGAGGAGTCATCACGGTGTCTCCTCCTCACAGCAGCTCTGACTCACTCAGGACTCTGTGTGTTTCTGCAGAGTCCTAGAGGAGACAGGAGACCCATCCAAGATGGCGGCCGCTGTGGCCTGCGCTGCCTGCCTGGCCCTGGTGCTGGCGGCCGGCGCCGAGCCCTGCCTCATCATCAGCGAGATCAACGCAGACAACCCCCGGCTGGACACCAGCGAGTTCGTGGAGCTGTACCACACCGGCGGGCGGCGGGCGGCGCTGGACGGCTACACCCTGGTCTTCTACAACGGGAACGGCAACGTGGCCTACAAGGTCCTGGACCTGAAGGGCCACAGCACCGACGACCGCGGCTTCTTCCTGGTGGGCTCGGTGGACCTGCTGCCCAAACCCGCCATCCTCCTGCCCCCCAACACCGTCCAGAACGGCCCGGACGCCATCGTCCTCTACCACACGGCCGCCGCCCGCTACGGCGAGAAGATGAACGTCACCGCCGTGGGCTTGGTGGACGCCGTGGTCTACATGACCCGCCGCACTGGAGGCGCCGAGTTCCTGGCCGAGACTCTGACACCGGGAGAAGAGGCGTTCGTGGAGGACGAGGCCGCCCTGGAGGGCGACGAATCCATGGAGCGCTGTCTGCTGTCCGAGGACCGCTGGGGCTTCCGGGTGGCGTCTCCGTCTCCGGGGCAACGGAACAACTGCACCCCTCTGGCCGCCGCCGCCGCCGCCGCCGGCCCCCTCATCAACGAGCTGAGGCTGGGCGGAGGCCAGGAGGACGGCTTCGTGGAGCTGACGGAGGCTCCGGCTGCAGGGCCTCTGGTGCTGGTGGTGTGGGACGGCAAGGTGGACCGGGTCAGCCTCAGTCTGGACCTGGACCCGGACCGGTCCAGAAACGGACTCCTGTCGGTCCACATCGACAAGAACTACATGAAGGGTTGGTGGTCTGTGGTTCTGCTGCTGCTACTGGTCTCCTGGATGGATTCTGGTTGTGGTTCTGATGGGTTCTGGTTCTTCTGCAGGGGATGAGTCCGGTGCCGTGGCGGTCTACGACGGCAGAGCGTCGGACTTCCCGGTTCTCACTCCGCTGAGCCACGTTCAGCCTCTAGATGCCTTCGTGTTTTCCGGACCTGGAACCAGGCCCAGTACCAACCTGACCGAGACGCTGGTCCCGGGGCGGCAGCCGTACCAGCTGAGCAGCAGGTGAGCCGGTTCCGACTCCACCGGGTTTACAGGAACCAACCGGACCCCCGTAGGGACGGAACCCTGAACCTGAACCACTTTGAGAGTATTTTAGTAACTAGTTAACAGTTTAGTAACAGTTAACCAGCGGGTATTACTGTTTACAATAAAGCACATTTAATGATGATAATGTTATTTAGAACAGCAGGCCGAGGAGAACGTTCTAGATTATGGTCTGTTCAGATTAAACTGCTGGGAATTAGACCAAGAAACAAAAGGTTAGGATTAGGATTAGGATTAGAGTTTAAAACTGGAGCCACAGTGACCGAAGAGCTTTTCTAAATAGATTTATCTCCTGTTCAGGTTAACTGTTGGATTAACTGGCTGCAGGTGAGTTGTTGGATTAACTGGCTGCGGGTTAGTCGTTGGATTAACTGGCTGCAGGTGAGTTGTTGGATTAACTGGCTGCATGTTATTTGTTGGATTAACTGGCTGCGGGTTATTTGTTGGATTAACTGGCTGCAGGTGAGTTGTTGGATTAACTGGCTGGGGGTTAGTTGTTGGATTAACTGGCTGCAGGTTAGTTGTTGGATTAACTGGCTGCAGGTTAGTTGTTAGTTGTTGGATTAACTGGCTGCAGGTTAGTTGTTGGATTAACTAGCTGCAGGTTATTTGTTGGATTAACTGGCTGCAGGTTAGTTGTTAGTTGTTGGATTAACTGGCTGCAGGTTAGTTGTTGGATTAACTGGCTGGAGGTTAGTTGTTGGATTAACTGGCTGCAGGTTAGTTGTTGGATTAACTGGCTGGAGGTTAGTTGTTGGATTAACTAGCTGCAGGTGGGACAGAAACGTCCAGCAGCTTCCTGAGCTTCACTCCTGTTGGAGGAAAATGTTCTAGATGTTCTGAACTTCAGCTCACGCTTCCCTTCAGAACCTCAAACATGTTTTGTATGTTTGTAAAAGTTCTGCTCTCTCATGTGATGATGGATGAAGCTCTGGTTGCTGTGACTGGATGAGAGGCGTGGTTCTGCCGGTCTGCTCATGAGAATCTCATCTCCTCAGTTTGAGGGAAGGAGGCTTCCCTCTGAGTCGCTGTGGCGTCGCTCCCTGGGCCAGAGATCCTGGCATCTTCTGGGAAGCCCCTCAAACCCCCGGGATGCCCAACAACTGCCCCTGGCCCAAGATCTGCCCCCACAGTACGGGTAAGTTACAAGATGTCAAGGTCACTTTTGCATGTACCGTTTTTAATTTTTTACAAAACTGATATTTCCCCTTTATGTTTGCAAAATAGTGTGTGTGTGTGTGTGTGTGTGTGTGTGTGTGTGTGTGTGTGTGTGTGTGTGTGTGTGTGTGTGTGTGTGTGTGTGTGTGTGTGTGTGTGTGTGTATAGTGTGTATAGTGTTATTGTGTTTGGAGGCTCTAAAATGAACTGAAGAACCTTCTGGACATTTGAACGGTGCTGGAGGTTCTGGTTGGTTTGGCCTCATGGTGTGAACAGTTTTGGTTCTGGTCCTGGACTGGAAGGGTTCTGCATGTTCTCCTGGTCCTGGTCCAGGATCTGGTCCTGGACTTTACGTTGGTACTTTCAGATCAGACCCAGAAACTGAAGTTTCTTCTTTTCTCCAGAAAATAATAATAACAAATATTGTCAATGTGATGGTTAGTACTCTACCCTACTCTACTCTACTCTACTCTACTTTACTCTACTCTACTCTACCCTGCTCTACTCTACCCTACTCTACTCTACTCTACTCTACCCTACCCTGCCCTGCCCTACTCTACTCTACTCTACTCTGCTCTGCTCTGCTCTGCTCTGCTCTACCCTACTCTACTCTACTCTACTCTGCTCTGCTCTGCTCTGCTCTGCTCTACCCTACTCTACTCTACCCTACTCTGCTCTGTTCTACTTTACTCTACCCTACTCTACCCTACTCTACTCTACCCTACTCTACCCTACTCTACTCTACTCTACTCTACTCTACTCTACTCTACTCTACCCTGCTCTACCCTACTCTGCTCTACCCTACTCTACCCTACTCTGCTCTACCCTACTCTACTCTACTCTACTCTACTCTACTCTACTCTACTCTACTCTACTCTACTCTACCCTGCTCTACTCTACTCTACCCTACCCTACCCTACCCTGCCCTGCCCTGCTCTACTCTACTCTACTCTACTCTGCTCTGCTCTACCCTACTCTGCTCTGCTCTGCTCTACCCTACTCTGCTCTGCTCTACCCTACCCTACCCTACTCTACTCTGCTCTACCCTACTCTGCTCTGCTCTACTCTACCCTACTCTACCCTACTCTACTCTACATTATATTCTATTGTCACTAGTCTGAGTTGATGAATCGTCTTTGAACGAGTTAAACGGATCAAACTTCTGCATCACAAACACAAATGGACCTTCTTACAGTTTCACCTTAAAGTTTGATTACAGAACCTTCCTCAGGATATTTTCTGGGTTCCTCTGCCACGACCAGCAGAACCAGCAGGTCGTCAGGGTGACAGGAACGTTGGCTGTTCCTCTGTGAGTCGGAGGAAAAGCAGAAAGATGGTTGGAGTGAGGGTTCTGCCCCGGGCCGTGTTCCCATTCAGCACCCGGCCGGCCTGCGGGGCGGCGCTCTTCCTCCTCAGGCTGCAGAGTTTTCCTCTGAGAAGAAGAGAAAACAGGCCAAGATCTGGGTCTGACCCGGGTTCTTCTCTTCACATGGTTTGGAATGATGGCAGCTGAAACCAGAACGGTCCAGTGACGAGCCCGGCGCTGCTCAGGTGGAGAGAAAATAGTTCTTTAGTTCCTTTAGTGGAACATTTTGACATTCAAGAACAAAAAGACAGAACAAGCAGAAGACATTCCGTCCCATTCAGCAGAGTGTCCACGGTCTCAGGACAGCAGGGTCCTCGTCCTTTAAGAAGACAGAACCCACTTTTCCCATCTTGTTTCCATTGTGAAGAGTCCTTGGACCAGCTGCCTCCATTGGTTCTGGCTTTGCTGCTCTGCAGTCCCTCGGTTCCACCAAACAACACAGATGAAGTTCAGGGAACCATGAAGAGACCTGCTGCTTCAGCTGCTCCCGGCGGCGCTCTGCAGTTTGACTCTTTAGTTTGAGTGGTGATGAAGCAGCCTTCCAGGATTCTTCCAGGATTCTTCCAGGATTCTTCCAGGATTCTTCCAGGAGATGCAGTCTTGTGTTTTCCACATTCATCACCTTGATTCCTCCTCCTGCTGCTGCAGCTCCTCTTTCTTCTGCTTCAACTCCTCAATCAACCCTCGTTGTTCCCAGAACGACTGTTGGCCAGAATCCATGGGAGCAGCTCTGTGTGAAATATTCAGGCTTTTTCCCCCTGATGATGATGATGATGATGATGATGATGATGATGATGATGATGATGATGATGATGATGATGATGATGATGATGATGATGTAACAGCTCTCGGTGAAAATGGTTGAATCTCTGGACAACATAAGAGCCGACACGTTGGACTGGGATCCCGTTTCTTCTCCCTGGAAAATAGAAGCAAATGTCTCCGTTTGTCTTTGTCTTCAGTTCAACCGTCCAAACAAACAAACACCATGACAATAGAATGAAATCATAAAATCTGTGTTTTTAAAACCACTTGGAGAAAGAATTCTCTTTAATATGTAAAGAGCTGGATGTGATCCGTCCGTTACCGGAGCGACAGGAGGACAGTCTCCTGGAACTTCTGTCTCCTGGAACTTCTGTCTCCTGGAACTTCTGTCTCCTGGAACTTCCTCATATGTTGGTGAGAGGTTTGCCTTGCTGGGCTTTCTAGAATGATAATAATGATAATAATGATAATCATTTTATGTATAGGCGTCTTTCAAAGTCTCAAGTTCGCCTCACTAAAGTTAAAAACAGCAGAACAGGACAGGAGAACCGGGTATTAGAACCTTCCAGACGGCGTTCTGCTCCAGATAAACTGACTTTAAAGGCTGCAGGTGTCTTGTACCACCTGATGAAGTCCTTCCTCCCTCAGTGACTCCAGGAGGTCCAGACTCGCCGCCGCCCCTCCCCCCCTGGGGGAACGGAGACTTTCTGATCAACGAGCTGAACTCGGACTCGCCCGGCGCCGCGGAGGACGGAGAGTACGTGGAGCTGTGGCACCCGTCGGGCCGGAGAGTCTCCCTGCAGGGGGTCTGGATCCTCCTCTTCAGCGCTCACAACAACCGTCCGTACCGGGAGATCAGCCTGAGTGGACACTTCACCACCTCCAAGGGCTACTTCCTGCTGGGCAGCGACAGGCTGGTTCCGGCGCCGTCGCTCCGCCTGCCTCCCAACACCATCCAGAACGGGCCGGACGCCGTGGCGCTTTACCGCAGCCCCTTCGGGCCGCCGTCGGCCTCACAGCGGGGGGTCCCCACCAGAGGCCTGCTGGACGCCGTGGTGTACCGGCAGAGAGGCTCGGACCGAGAGGCGCAGGAACTGAGCCGGGCTCTGACGCCGGGTCAGCTGCCGCTGCTGGAGGACCCGGACGTCCTGCCGGGAGACGAGTCCCTGAGCCGCTGCCGGGGCCTCTACCCCTCCGACCTGTCGGCCTTTTCTGTGAGTACAAACAGGAAGCAGAACCTCAGGAGGCGTGGCCTTCAGCACCAAGTCTTAATACAGGTTGTGATCACTGACGACGGTCCAGGGTCCAGGTTTTCCCCCGAATACTCAGTGGCAGCAAGACGGAACCGATTCAGACCCAAAACTGAATTTTCAGTCCACTTGAAGTTTAGATTGTTTATCCGATGAAAGTAAATGATGGTGAAGTATAGCAAGTAGTATATTGGTCCTAGTTGTTTGTTTGTGTTCTGGTCAGAACGGTGAGGCCTCCTCCTCTGTCACCTCTGCCCTCGGTGCAGATACCGCCACCAAGTGTCCAGATAATGCAACAACAACAAATACGTGAAGATAACAGGCGATTCTGAAGGTTTAAATGAGTGTGAAGATTCTTTCTTTGCTCTTGGTTCTAAACACAAACTGTGTTAATGGTTGCAGGTGGCTCCGCCCACCCCCCTGAGAGAGAACAGCTGCCCCCGCCCCCCTCCCGCCCCGGAGGGCGTGCTCCTCAGCGAGGTGGCCAGTAGCCTGTGGACCAACCACAGCCAGCAGAGGGCCTTTGTGGAGCTGCTCGGACCTCCTCTGACGGACCTGCGAGGCCTGGTTCTGTCGGTGCTGGACCAGGAGCACAGTGGGACGCTCATCGCTCTCCCTCTGACGGGATTCATCAATGCTGATGGATTCTACGTGGTTGGAAATGTGTCCACGGCAGGTAACGACATGGGACAGAAGGTGGTCGGGTGTTTTTCTTGCTCTGGACTTGTTGTCTCACGTTCCTCCACTGCCCAGACCAGGCCTTCCCAGGGGGCGCCACTGTGCCGGCGCGAGGTGCCGTCGTTCTCTGCTACGACCTGTTCAGCATCTGCAGAGCCGCCACTGCTCTCACCAACTCCAGCCTCAGGGATGTGCTGGTCTTCAGCGAGAGCCAGCAGCTGCTCTCCTCCCTGTCCACCACCAGGGGGCGACAGGTGATCCCAGCTCCCAGGTAAAGGGAAAGAAACGTGGACTGTTGGAACCTTTACAGTCGAGGCAATTTCAAAAGGTGGAGTACTTTACCTTTTGATAGGACAGTTTAAACTGCCAGTGTTCAGTGTACCTGCAGCCGGGGCGCTGGAGCTGCTGGACAAGGACTCAGCAGAACTTTGTGGAATTCAGCTTCTCAGCCACAGTAAAATATAAACAAGATGGTTTACAGAGCCAGTGTTTCCCAAACCTTCTTTATCCACATGACATACTTCTCTTTTCAGTTTGGTGCTCAGATAGTATAAAAACTTTCAGAAATATATTCCAGAGTAATCAAAATTGAATAGATTTTGTTTTGTTTCAAATCCGCATATTAAACTCGTCAGTATGGTTTAACGAGCAGGATTCCATATCCTGTATAATTACCACATGAAAAGACCAGATACTGCAAGTTGAGCTCAACTGAGTGACCTGGAGGCAAAACCCCAGAAACTATCTGTTAAATATGAATGTGATGCTCGTCTAGTTTCTTCTTATTATTAATATTATTAATAATGTTAATGATGATAAACTACAAGTCTGCTGTTTGAAATGAAATATATAATCAACAGTTCATTTTTTAGTCTTATCTAAATACCTATTGATATATTTTTTTTATATGTTTTTAATTACTATTGTTTTAAGAAGGAAACTACATGGTTGGAGATAGTTATGAAAATATTACAAGTAAATAAAACAGACTTTAGGCGTTCCTGTCTCAAAGTGTTGAATCATATTTTCAATATTGTTCAAGAAAGTATCAAGAATACCCTGGATTGTATAAATACTCCTTTAGAACTTTTATTTAGAGGTGTGTGTGTGTGTGTGTGTGTGTGTGTGTGTGTGTGTGTGTGTGTGTGTGTGTGTGTGTGTGTGTGTGTGTGTGTGTGTGTGTGCGTGTGTGTGTGTGTAGGTCGGTGGAGGACGGTCCTGTCTCCCTCAGTCGGTGTTTGTGTTGTGAGGTGAGAAGCCCCGCCTCCTGGACTAGCTCCTCCCCCACACCTCACAGCTCCAACCTCTGTCCAAGCTCCGCCTACTCCAGTCAGATTGACCTCTGCCTCGGGCCGCGGTCCAAAGACTGGACGGAGTCGTCCGGAGGTGAGACGGCGCTTAACTCAACGTACCGTACAGTTTCTAATAGAAGAGCATCGTCTAATACAGGAGCGTCCAAACTGAAGTATCGTCTGACTGAAGTATCGTCTAACTGAAGTATCGTCTGACTGAAGTATCGTCTGACTGAAGTATCGTCTAACTGAAGTATCGTCTGACTGAAGTATCGTCTGACTGAAGTATCGTCTAACTTAAGTATCGTCTGACTGAAGTATCGTCTAACAGAAGTATCGTCTAACAGAAGTATCGTCTGACTGAAGTATCGTCTGACTGAAGTATCGTCTGACAGAAGTATCGTCTAACTGAAGTATCGTCTAACTGAAGTATCGTCTGACTGAAGTATCATCTGACTGAAGTATCGTCTAACAGAAGTATCGTCTAACAGAAGTATCGTCTGACTGAAGTATCGTATAACAGAAGTATCGTCTGACTGAAATATCGTCTGACAGAAGTATCGTCTGACTGAAGTATCGTCTGACTGAAATATCGTCTGACTGAAGTATCGTCTAACTGAAGTATCGTCTGACAGAAGTATCGTCTGACTGAAGTATCATCTGACTGAAGTATCGTCTAACAGAAGTATCGTCTGACAGAAGTATCGTATAACAGAAGTATCGTCTGACTGAAATATCGTCTGACAGAAGTATCGTCTGACTGAAGTATCGTCTGACTGAAATATCGTCTGACTGAAGTATCGTCTAACTGAAGTATCGTCTGACTGAAGTATCGTCTAACAGAAGTATCGTCTGACTGAAGTATCGTCTGACTGAAGTATCGTCTAACAGAAGTATCGTCTGACTGAAGTATCGTCTGACTGAAGTATCGTCTGACTGAAGTATCGTCTGACAGAAGTATCGTCTGACTGAAGTATCGTCTGACTGAAGTATCGTCTGACTGAAGTATCGTCTGACAGAAGTATCGTCTGACTGAAGTATCGTCTAACTGAAGTATCGTCTAACTGAAGTATCGTCTGACTGAAGTATCGTCTAACAGAAGTATCGTCTGACTGAAGTATCGTCTGACTGAAGTATCGTCTAACTGAAGTATCGTCTGACTGAAGTATCGTCTAACAGAAGTATCGTCTGACTGAAATATCATCTGACTGAAGTATCGTCTGAAGTATCGTCTGACTGAAGTATCGTCTGACTGAAGTATCGTCTGACTGAAGTATCGTCTAACAGAAGTATCGTCTAACAGAAGTATCGTCTGACTGAAGTATCGTCTAACTGAAGTATCGTCTGACTGAAGTATCGTCTGACTGAAGTATCGTCTAACAGAAGTATCGTCTAACAGAAGTATCGTCTGACTGAAGTATCTTCTGACTGAAGTATCGTCTAACAGAAGTATCGTCTGACAGAAGTATCGTCTGACTGAAGTATCGTCTAACTGAAGTATCGTCTAACAGAAGTATCGTCTGACAGAAGTATCGTCTGACTGAAATATCATCTGACTGAAGTATCGTCTGACTGAAGTATCGTCTAACTGAAGTATCGTCTGACTGAAGTATCGTCTGACTGAAGTATCGTCTGACTGAAGTATCGTCTGACTGAAGTATCGTCTGACTGAAATATCGTCTGACTGAAGTATCGTCTAACAGAAGTATCGTCTGACTGAAGTATCGTCTAACAGAAGTATCGTCTGACTGAAGTATCGTCTGACTGAAGTATCGTCTGACTGAAGTATCGTCTGACTGAAGTATCGTCTAACAGAAGTATCGTCTGACTGAAATATCGTCTGACTGAAGTATCGTCTGACTGAAGTATCGTCTGACAGAAGTATCGTCTAACTGAAGTATCGTCTGACTGAAGTATCGTCTGACTGAAGTATCGTCTGACTGAAGTATCGTCTAACAGAAGTATCGTTTGACTGAAGTATCGTCTAACTGAAGTATCGTCTGACTGAAATATCGTCTAACAGAAGTATCGTCTAACAGAAGTATCGTCTGACTGAAGTATCGTCTAACAGAAGTATCGTCTAACAGAAGTATCGTCTGACTGAAGTATCGTCTAACAGAAGTATCGTCTGACTGAAGTATCGTCTAACTGAAGTATCGTCTGACTGAAGTATTGTCTGACTGAAGTATCGTCTGACTGAAGTATCGTCTAACAGTGTACGTGATGAAACTTACTACTGAAAATGACTTCAAACTCAAGATGAAGTTAATTTCACTGAAACATTCTGGTGAAAAAAAAAAAGTGAAACGTAAAATAACATATATAATAAATATAAATCCTATAGAACCAGTTTGTTTGGAGGATTGGAACCTTCAGTGGAGGTTCTGGTCTGCTGGCCTCATGTTGGACTCCTGAGGCCTGGATTACAGAACTGGATTTTCTCTTATCCAGATAACTTCAGGATTAACTCTGGTTTTCTCTTATTGAGGTAACTTCAGGATTAACTCTGGTTTTCTCTTATCTAGATAACTTCAGGATTAACTCTGGTTTTCTCTTATCGAGGTAACTTCAGGATTAACTCTGGTTTTCTCTTATCCAGGTAACTTCAGGATTAACTCTGGTTTTCTCTTATCCAGATAACTTCAGGATTAACTCTGGTTTTCTCTTATTGAGGTAACTTCAGGATTAACTCTGGTTTTCTCTTATCCAGATAACTTCAGGATTAACTCTGGTTTTCTCTTATTGAGGTAACTTCAGGATTAACTCTGGTTTTCTCTTATCCAGATAACTTCAGGATTAACTCTTGTTTTCTCTTATCTAGGTAACTTCAGGATTAACTCTGGTTTTCTCTTATCCAGATAACTTCAGGATTAACTCTGGTTTTCTCTTATTGAGGTAACTTCAGGATTAACTCTGGTTTTCTCTTATCCAGATAACTTCAGGATTAACTCTGGTTTTCTCTTATCTAGGTAACTTCAGGATTAACTCTGGTTTTCTCTTATCTAGGTAACTTCAGGATTAACTCTGGTTTTCTCTTATCTAGGTAACTTCAGGATTAACTCAGGTTTTCTGTACTACGACTCTCGCTCACTTCTCACCAGGATAAATCACCTGGTAACTGAAAGTCTAACCTGCTCCGGAGCAGGTTATGTTCTGGATAAGAGGTCAGAGCTCCGCCTCCTGACCAATCAGATCTCTTGGGAAATGCCCCGCCCATTCCTAAAGGATGGTGATTGGTGGGCAGGTTCAGCTCTGAGCTGCAGCAGAGAGGAGAGGAGAAATTAATCTAGAACAATCTTTAGACATAATAAAATAAATCCTGGTCTCTGAGGCTCTGAAGGAGGTTCTGGTTCTGGTTCTTGACTTGTTCCAGGTCTGTGTATCTGGAATAATGAGGTTCATGATCACACCTGACAGAACTGCAGAACCATGAAGTTATAGAACCAGAACTCCTCCTGTCGTCATGGTGATGAATTAATATTCCAACAGGAAACACAAGAGAACCTCCGCCTCAGAACCAGTGATGGAGAACCTAAAGTAAAAGAAGAGCAGTGAGGAAGTTCTGCCTGGAACCGTTCTGCTGGAATAAAGTGGACCTGAGTGATCACAGTGCTGTTCCTTTATATCACTGATCCATTAATCTGCTCTAATCTCACCAAGTCAGGAAGGTTCTGGTTCTGGCTGCAGCAGCAGTGTTGCTTTGAGCTGCTGGATGGGTTGGAATTCTTCATAATCTCAGATTAACTGCTCCTTCAGTAATCTGGAAACTGCTCTGGAGGGTTTCTCTGTGTGTGATTGGTCAGACGCTGCAAGCTCCGCCCCTTTCACCTGAACGCTCACACCTGGTCTGGGTTGAACCAGAGAGTTGAGAACCTGCTTGGTAGGAACGGTGATCAGGATCGTGTGTCTGGATCAGTTAACCAGGAACCAGAACCTATATATGTTGATCAGGTTCCTGGTTCAGGCCTCTGGTTCCTGGTTCAGGCCTCTGGTGTATTAAAGTGAAAGTTAAGAGGAGTCTCAGCAGCGCCGCCTGCTGGAGGCTGTGAACAGGTGTTAACAGTTAAAGCTCTCTGCTCCATGATTGGTTCCTCCTCTTCAGGTCCGACTCTCCACATGTTTTAGAGCTTTTGAATAAACGTTCCACTATTTCTTCTGCTGTCGTCCAAATGACGTCTGGAGGTCTGAAACAGTGACTGAAGTCTCCCACACTGCAGGTCTACTAGGGACTCTACGGTAGACCCGGTCCAGGAGGATTCGGGGTCTTGTAGTTTGATGACATTGTGATCCTGGAGAAACGTGTTGATTGTTTCAGACTGCGGCGGCCTGACGGACGGCAGGAGGGCCGGCCGGGTGGCCGACTACCTGGAGAAGAAGTGTCGCTGCGGCATCTCGCCACTGGCTCTGCGTGGTGAGATGACTTCCTGTTACGTCACATAATCACACGTATGTCCTCCATAGCAGAGAGCGCTGATGAACGTGATGCTGGAAACACGTCAGGACTTCTTCTGGTGTTCATCCTTCATTCCCAGTCTCTTCCTGGAGGCTGAACGTCGCCTCCTCGCTGCTTTAGGAGGAAGAAGTGATGATAATCTGTAAAGGAGGCTTTTGTTTTCCGGCTGCATTAGTGGGAGAAACAAGGGAGGCAGAACAAAGAGCATGACGGGTTCTAAAGGCACCGCAGCCTCACCAGCATGAGAACCACAGAGTCAGTCCTAACTCTGCTTTCATCTTCTCTCAGATGGAGACAATCCCACCATTCTAATCCCACCGTTCTAATCCCACCATTCTAATCCCACCATTCTAATCCCACCATTCATCGTGTTGCGGTTCTTGTGATTACGATGTAAAATATGAACCATTATGTATTTTGTAGTAACGGTTAGATGAAGCCTTCTTATATTGAAAAAGGTTCAATACTCAAAACTTTTCAACACAGCCGTCTTTAGTGCCACCTGGTGGCCAAAAGTATGAAGCGCAGCTTGAATGAATGGCTCCGTTCTGCTGGTTGGAGCCTCCGTTCAGCATCACGTGACAGTTTAATCTGAAGTCAGGCTCTTGTGAACAGTTTTTAGGTGAAGAAAGAAAATCTTATGTTGACTTGATTATAAATAGTTCAGTTGAAATAACGTGTTCCGTGGTGTGGTCTACCGCTGCTTGTAAACATCACAGATAGAACAAATCTTCTAGATAACAATGTAGAGCAGACACTAATATGTTGAGCTGGAGGTTCCTGCCATCAGCAGTATTTAGATCCTGAGTCTTCTGTTCTTCACCTGCAGTCATTTATCATCTTCACTTCCTACTTTACTGACTTCACTGTACAAACCAGGTACTTGTATTTCTAGAAGATAATCGTTTCTCCCGTCTGGATGTTGAAGGAACAAACTTCTCCTGCGAGTCCGGGTGGCTGCGGGTGTGGGGGGACGTCCAGGCTCTGTCTGACCACCAGAGGGCGCTCATCATCCAGACGTGGCACACGAACGGCTCGTCCACTGAGGGGGACGTCTGCTCTCCCCCCACTGCCGGCCGTTACTCCAGCACAGGTTGCCCCCCCCCCATTATTAACCTTAAATATGTAGAGTGTTTCCTGGTCACTTCCTGCAGCAGAGGAAGTTTGATGAACAGTTGATGTGTTTGTCTCTACAGGCTCGGCTCTCGGTTTACAAATCGGCCTGGTGGCGGCGGTTCTGCTCCTCTTGGGCCTCGGAGCTGCTCTGGTTTCTTTCTTCTACCGGAGGAGGTGAGTCGCTCTAGTCACCTGTTGATGACAGAAGGACGACACGCAGGACATAGAGGCTTCTTTCTCTATTCTCTTCCTACAAATGCTCTCTGATTAATATGTGTAAACTACTAGTCAACTGTTGAGTTTAAACTAGTGAACTGTTGAGTTTAAACTAGTGAAGGTTGATTAAACTAGTGAAGGTTGAGTTTAAACTAGTGAAGGTTGAGTTTAAACTAGTGGAGGTTGAGTTTAAACTAGTGAAGGTTGAGTGAAGGTTGAGTTTAAACTAGTGAAGGTTGAGTTTAAACTAGTGAAGGTTGATTAAACTAGTGAAGGTTGAGTTTAAACTAGTGAAGGTTGAGTTTAAACTAGTGGAGGTTGAGTTTAAACTAGTGAAGGTTGAGTGAAGGTTGAGTTTAAACTAGTGAAGGTTGAGTTTAAACTAGTGAAGGTTGATTAAACTAGTGAAGGTTGAGTTTAAACTAGTGAAGGTTGATTAAACTAGTGAAGGTTGAGTTTAAACTAGTGGAGGTTGAGTTTAAACTAGTGAAGGTTGATTAAACTAGTGAAGGTTGATTAAACTAGTGAAGGTTGAGTTTAAACTAGTGAAGGTTGAGTTCGTCCCTCTGATCTGCAGTGAAACGTCCAATAGAAACACTCAGATAAATAAACAGTTTTCATGTTCCCGACTCAGCAGAGCGACCAGACAGAATTCATTCACAAGTTCTTCTTTTCACTTGATGTGAATAAACGTTCTGTCAATCAGCATCGTGAGAAAATCCAGAGTGCTTGTGAGCAGAGGCGTTTTGTCATCAGGATCTTCTCCTTACTCAGGATGAGGTTGAACTACGTTCCTCTCAGAATGATGGGATGGATTCACTGATCAATACAGAAGAGATCAATCTAGGCAGAGCAGTGTCAACAGTGAAGTACACAGTGTGTACAGGATCACTGGCTCTGTCCTCTGCTCTGTCCTCAGGCGTCCTCTGGACTATTCCACCATGGAGCTGAGCGAACACGCAGAGGGACTGTCGGATCTATAATCAGCCGGAGGAGGTGGAGGAGGTGGAGGACTGAAGCCAGAACCACCAAGTGTCCTTCTGCGTCTCTGGAAGAAGAATTCCTTTAGTTGCTTGTTAATGATGTGGTGTCATGTGACCCTCCGGCTCCACTGACCCGGCCCTTTAGCAACCAGCCTCCATTTACAGCCCAAGATAGAATCCTATTTTTATAAAGACGCTTCATTTGTTGGAATCTGAAGTCTGAAGAGGCTTTTCAAGCTGCTTCAGGTCCCTGCAGAACCTGACCTGGTTCCAATGTGTTCTAACCAGGTCCCTGCAGAACCTGAGCTGGTTCCACTGTGTTCTAACCAGGTCCCTGCAGAACCTGACCTGGTTCCAATGTGTTCTAACCAGGTTTGATGACCATAATCTCACTTTGTTCCCCTGAATGCCTCTGAGTGTTGCAGTGGTCTGGATTAGGCTCCGCCCACCTTAAAATGTGAATCTTGTACCGTGTCTTTAACCTGGTGTGTGTTTTGTTTACATTGAAAAAGAAGTGAGATTGATTGATCTTTGGTTTCCTGCTTCACAAGGTTCTCCTGTTCCTTCCACCTGCCTGTTATTTAATCTGCTGACCTTTGACCTGTCCCAGGTTCTGCTGCAGCCCTGATGGGCCCGGCAGGGTTCCGCTCCATTCCCTCCACTGGGTTCTGTCAAGTTCCTTCATTAGTTTGGTGTTCAGTGGAGGAAGAACCCAGAAGGAGGTTTAGTTCTCTTAAATATTCCAGTCAACCATTTTGATGAAGACGTAGACGGTGAACACTCGGTGTTCTGGGCTCCTCAGAGGGTTGGAGGTTTTCCCAGAGGGAACAGGAGCTGGAGGAGGTTCCTCTGTGACGGCAGGTAAAGCAGTAGATCCAGTTAGAACCCAACTGTTCTGGCTGCTCCTCCAACACGGGACGGCGCCGTCACGTCTGCTTCCTCACAGATCAACTTCTTCTTTGGTTCCAAGTGAAGCAGAAAGAAAAGTGTTTGAAGAACTGATAAATGTCTTGATGATGAATGTCTGAGCTACAGAACCTCCGGCTCGGCCCAACAGAATGTATTTGTACTGAATCATGTCTCTGTAGTGTCACTTGGACTCTACATGTCCAACCTGCCGGAGACAAACTGGGACGTTTGTTCTCCTGAGCAGCAGCATGAAGCAGACCCTGGACTGGCTCCTCCTGCTCCTCCTCCTCCACCTCCCTGCTCCTCCTCCTCCTCCTCCACCCTGCTCCTCCTCCTCCACCTCCCTGCTCCTCCTCCTCCTCCTCCACCCTGCTCCTCCTCCTCCACCACCCTGCTCCTCCTCCTCCACCTCCCTGCTCCTCCTCCTCCACCCTGCTCCTCCTCCTCCACCACCCTGCTCCTCCTCCTCCACCTCCCTGCTCCTCCTCCTCCTCCTCCTCCACCTCCCTGCTCCTCCTCCTCCACCTCCCTGCTCCTCCTCCTCCACCTCCCTGCTCCTCCTCCTCCACCTCCCTGCTCCTCCTCCTCCACCTCCCTGCTCCTCCTCCACCACCTTGCTCCTCCTCCTCCACCACCCTGCTCCTCCTCCTCCACCCTGCTCCTCCTCCTCCACCCTGCTCCTCCTCCTCCACCTCCCTGCTCCTCCTCCTCCACCACCCTGCTCCTCCTCCACCTCCCTGCTCCTCCTCCTCCACCACCCTGCTCCTCCTCCACCTCCTTGCTCCTCCTCCTCCACCACCCTGCTCCTCCTCCTCCACCCTGCTCCTCCTCCTCCACCTCCCTGCTCCTCCTCCACCTCCTTGCTCCTCCTCCTCCACCACCCTGCTCCTCCTCCTCCTCCCTGCTCCTCCTCCTCCACCACCCTGCTCCTCCTCCTCCACCCTGCTCCTCCTCCTCCACCACCCTGCTCCTCCTCCTCCACCTCCCTGCTCCTCCTCCTCCTCCTCCCTGCTCCTCCTCACCTTTCTGGATTGAATTAAAACCTACCACAGCCTGTCACTGCTCCGACTCCTCAGTTAGTCCTGTATTGATCTCCTTCTTTACTGTATTGATCTCCTTCTTTACTGTATTGATCTCCTTCTTTACTGTATTGATCTCCTTTATTCTCACTTTGATGCTCCAACCATCTCGTGTATTTTGTAATATAAATTATTTAAACTTCTCCTCCTCCTCCTGTCCACCTCCTCCTCCTGTTCTCCTCCTCCTGTTCTACTTCTCCTCCTCCTGTTCACCTCCTCCTCCTGTTCTCCTCCTCCTCCTTGTTTCCTCCTCCTGTTCGCCTCATCCTGTTCGCCTCCTCCTCCTGTTCTACTTCTCCTCCTCCTCCTCCTGTTCACCTCCTCCTCCTGTTCTCCTCCTCCTTGTTTCCTCCTCCTGTTCTACTTCTCCTCCTCCTCCTCCTGTTCTCCTCCTCCTGTTCTCCTCCTCCTCCTGTTCTCCTCCTCCTCCTCCTGGTCGCTCCAGAAACCTTCAGTATTCTAAGTTTCTAGCTCTTCCTTGATTTTCCTCATTTGAATATTGGATCATAGGAGCTACATTCAGAATCTGCTGTGTCTGTGTGAGCTGGACTGGCTCCGCCCACACATGCCCATCTTGGGAAGAGGAGGAAGTACTTCCTCTGGTGGTGCCATGTGCCAGAGCAGAGCTGCCTAATTGTGGGAGGAGTCAAAGGGAGGGCCTACCTTGATTGGGATTGGCTAAACCCCCGATGACACTATATAGGGTTTGATCTCTGATTGGCTGCTTGGAGCAACACACTTTTTAAAACCTGAAACAAGCCAGGGAGAGAGAGGACAGACTGTCTTCACTTCTGGGACGTCAGTCCAGGTATGGGGACGAGTAGTACTGCTGGAGAACCTTCAGGAGTTTGTAGAATATGAGCCTTTAATTCTGTTGGTAAATGTTAACTAGTCCCTCTTCATTGCTCATTGTAGGTAATGATAGATCATCTCTCAGTTTTCATTCAAGGTTTGTCATTGCAGCAACACGTTCAGGTTGCAGATGACTAATGGCGTGCGAGAGCGGAGAGACTTTGAACCTACTAACTAACCACAGGAAGTCAAACAGAAGCACAGGAAGGAGCTGCAGCAGTAGAAGACTCCTCAGTAACAGTAACTGTAACTCGCTCAGCGGCGTCGGAGACGCGGCAGAGTGAGTGTCCTCACCTGGATGGACATCTAACCTCAGGACTCTGGAGGACAAACCCATGGTGAGCTTCTCAAGCTGCTCTGACCACAGAACTCTCTGAGACGTCAGAACTCTGGATGATATTTAATGGATGTGAATGTTTGTTTCTGCTTGATGAATTGAACTTGTTCCTGCTTCAGCCCAGTTTAATATCCCTGAGCGGTTCTGTCGGTTCTATAGACTGATGGTTCCCTGCTGAACGTAGTGCACTGAGCAGGTTCTTCTTTAGTTTGCTTCCTTTGAGAGAGATTACGTGATCATCAGCAAACCACACAGGAAGACATGAACCTCACACACATTCTCCTCTTGCCTGTTTCTGTCCGTCTGAACCTGAAATGCTTCCAGCAGCTTCTTCATCAGAGCAGCTTCTTCATCAGAGCAGCTTCTTCATCAGAGCAGCTTCTTCATCAGAGCAGCTTCTTCATCAGAGCAGCTTCTTCATCAGAGCAGCTTCTTCATCAGAGCAGCGTCTTCATCAGAGCAGCTTCTTCATCAGAGCAGCTTCTTCATCAGAGCAGCTTCTTCATCAGAGCCACCATGTCTTCTGATGTTGTTGACTTTCTTCTCCATCATCATGACGGAGGTTTCAGCTTCTGGACTGCCTCATAAAATACAACCAGTGTGAACCTGTTGAAGTGGTTTTAATCCATAATCTGTTAAATTATTGTAAAACTCTCACAGCTACGCCTGCTGATGGTTGATCTTCTGTATTGATTAGATCTGTGGAGTCGTTCCCTATCTGTGGAGTAGTTCTCTACCTGTGGAGTCGTTCTCTACCTGTGGAGTCGTTCTCTACCTGTGGAGTCGTTCTCTACCTGTGGAGTCGTTCTCTATCTGTGGAGTAGTTCTCTACCTGTGGAGTCGTTCTCTACCAGTGGAGTAGTTCTCTATCTGTGGAGTAGTTCTCTACCTGTGGAGTCGTTCTCTACCAGTGGAGTAGTTCTCTACCAGTGGAGTAGTTCTCTACCTGTGGAGTCGTTCTCTATCTGTGGAGTCGTTCTCTACCTGTGGAGTCGTTCTCTACCTGTGGAGTCGTTCTCTACCTGTGGAGTCGTTCTCTATCTGTGGAGTAGTTCTCTACCTGTGGAGTCGTTCTCTACCAGTGGAGTAGTTCTCTACCTGTGGAGTAGTTCTCTACCTGTGGAGTCGTTCTCTATCTGTGGAGTCGTTCTCTACCTGTGGAGTAGTTCTCTACCTGTGGAGTCGTTCTCTATCTGTGGAGTCGTTCTCTACCTGTGGAGTAGTTCTCTACCTGTGGAGTCGTTCTCTACCTGTGGAGTCGTTCTCTATCTGTGGAGTCGTTCTCTACCTGTGGAGTAGTTCTCTACCTGTGGAGTCGTTCTCTATCTGTGGAGTCGTTCTCTACCTGTGGAGTAGTTCTCTACCTGTGGAGTCGTTCTCTATCTGTGGAGTCGTTCTCTACCTGTGGAGTAGTTCTCTATCTGTGGAGTCGTTCTCTACCTGTGGAGTCGTTCTCTATCTGTGGAGTCGTTCTCTACCTGTGGAGTCGTTCTCTATCTGTGGAGTCGTTCTCTACCTGTGGAGTCGTTCTCTATCTGTGGAGTCGTTTTCTACCTGTGGAGTCGTTTTCTACCTGTGGAGTCGTTCTCTACCTGTGGAGTCGTTCTCTACCTGTGGAGTCGTTTTCTACCTGTGGAGTCGTTTTCTTCATAACCAGCAGGTTTAATCTCCATTTCAATTCCTGTATACAACCAAAGGTGGCGCCAGACAGGGGCTGGTTTGGGGGTGCTGCAGCGCCCCCTGGGATCCTCAGCACCCCTCAGATCTGTTTGTGGTTTATCTAGTCTAGTCTATGTGACTGCTCTATCTGAGGGGGTTTGGGATTGTGGTTTATCTAGACTAGTCTATGTGACTGCTCTATCTGAGGGGGTTTGGGATTGTGGTTTATCTAGTCTAGTCTATGTGACTGCTCTATCTGAGGGGGTTTGGGATTGTGGTTTATCTAGTCTAGTCTATGTGACTGCTCTATCTGAGGGGGTTTGGGATTGTGGTTTATCTAGTCTAGTCTATGTGACTGCTCTATCTGAGGGGGTTTGGGATTGTGGTTTATCTAGTCTAGTCTATGTGACTGCTCTATCTGAGGGGGTTTGGGATTGTGGTTTATCTAGTCTAGTCTATGTGACTGCTCTATCTGAGGGGGTTTGGGATTGTGGTTTATCTAGACTAGTCTATGTGACTGCTCTATCTGAGGGGGTTTGGGATTGTGGTTTACGTTTCCTGGGATTGTTTGTGTTGTCATGGTTACGTTTATCCTGATTACTCTTATACCTTTAGTTGTTTATTGAACTGGATGTTAGTGAGACTCAGGGAAACGTGACAAAGTCCAATGTGTTGATAAATACCCGGAATCCTGAGCCCTCAGTACTCAGTACTCAGTACTCAGTACTCATCGCCGGCTCTACTGCAGTATAATTAGGAGTTGAGTTAAGTAATAAATACATGACCGCTCCACTGCCACAATGCTGAACTGGTCTGAGAACTTCTGGATCCAGACTGATAGAGGACGACCGTCCTCCCTCCAGGATGACCCTGATGTCTCTGTCTTCGCCCTCCAGCCCCTTCAGGAGGTCCCCCTGACAGCTGCACGTCTTCCAGGGCTTCTTCCACTGTCCTCCCCAGACCGACGCTGAGCTCCGTCAGAAGGTCGGGAGCTTCTGGAGATAAGTTCTTCAGCGGTTCTTCAACCAGACCTTCACCAGGACGGGTTCCTCTCCCAGCAGCTCCGGCAGCTCTGGCAGCTCCATGTAGGCCTTCACTGCTTCTTCAAATGTTGTGGGGTTACCTGGAAGGTTGAGGTCCCTGTAGAACCGACAGGAGAACTTCTGAAGATGACTGGTTCTGGTTCCTCCACATCTTCTCGATCTCTGGGGGCAATCGTGGCTCCGTGGTAGAGTTGGTCATCTAATAACCGGAGGGTGTTGGTGGTTCGAATCCCACTCTTATCAAGCAGTCATTGTCGTTGTGTCCTTGGGCAAGGCACATTGCCTCGTATGAATGGGAATGAATGCTGTTGGCGGTGGGAGGGGCTGTTGGTGCAAAATGGCAGCCAGGCCTCCGTCAGCAGCGACGTAGCTTAGCATCACTGGAGGGACTTGGACTCATTATTACCACCATTGCTCCCAGACTGCCGTGGACTTCTTGGACATGGCTGGCGTCTAACTTCTGGCTGTCAAAGACACAGAAGACATTTGTCCCGTGCAGGATGCTGGTGACCACAGGAGGAGCAGAACTTCTCTCAGTCAGACCTTCACCTGCACTGGGCCGAGTCTCCGTCAGCCGCTTGAAGTTGGTGTTGCCTTTATTCTGAAAGGTCGCTCTGCTGCGGTTGATGAACGTCTTCTGGTCCGTCAGGTTCTTGGCAGATCCTCCGACTTCGATCCGAGGAAACTGGCTTTGAGGGACGACTTGGACTCGGTGGAGTCGGACGCAGCGATCTCGAAGGTGCTGCTGCCCTGAAGGTTCTCCACCATGTTCTCCTGCACGGTGTGACCATCCCACAAACAGAACCCTGCAGGAACAGAACTTAGTCTGGAATCAAGTCAAAGTTCTGCAACGTTGCATTAATCAACCATAAACACTACCAGACGATATGAAACTTCTACTAAACTACAAACAAAGGAAATGTAGAGCGGACCCTAACCCCTCCAGAATAAGACACACCAGATATTCACCTACTTAGTTAGATTAAATGAACTAATGCATGTTCACATTTCATGAAGATTAAAAATATTACAGCAACAATTCACAAGCATATCAGCATATTCACGAGTATATAGTACGACTATATTTACCAAAGTGGCAGGAAAATATTTCTTAATATATTCAGACTAACAACAACATATTTAGCAACATATATGGATTAATCACACTAAATATATGAGAACACATTTACCAATATATCAATATACTAAAACAGCTACGATTGAATAGCACCTTTCTGTATATATACTGTATACACGGTACAACACCAACATATCTCCAGATACTTGCAGAACAAATACACCAAAATAAAAACCCTGAAGATCACCAGCATGTCAGCTCGTATAAAGTAAATTAGCAGCAACACGTTTACATTATTCAGCCACACATAGTAAGTAATCCTGGGGCAGAACCCGACTCGTGTACCTGAAACCAGATTGTCTTTGCGAGTGTCGTAGAGCATCGTAGAGCACCGTAGAGCATCCCCAGAGCGAAGGACTGACCCAGAGCAGCAACCTGCAGGACGTCTGTCCACATGATGCAACCTGAGGACCAGGAACAAGCGACTGGACGCGGCGGCCGGACGTCCAGGAGCCACGGGAATCTTCCTACCCTCCACAGACCAGAGCTCAGGGAGGGGGTTCTCACCTGCTGGAGGTGGGAGGTTCCTGAGGCCTCTTTACTTCCTGCCACATCCTGTCCTCAGCTGACTCCTCCCCTCAACACTCACCTGGACTCCACAGGAAAAGGATTGTTTCCTGATGTTTGAGCTGGAATTGGCCTCCAGGAAGGAGAGCCACGTCTGAATCCGTGACCTTGAACTCACCTTGAACCTTTCAGTTCATGGAAGCGACCCGGTGCTTTACAGAGCGTCCAGGTGAGGCTGAGAGCGGTGAGGACAGAGGAACCGTCAGCAGAAGAATCGCCGGAGCTTTTCATGAGTTTGGATTCAGTCCTGCACTGCAGAGACGTTCGCTCGCTTGTCAAAGAATCTCAACTAGAGACAGAACGGAGGGTTCCGTAGAACGTCAAACCAAGTGGAACCTTCTCTGGGAGAAACCGCCACGCTCAGCACAACAGAACCATGCTCTGCTTCAAAGCACCTTTAGTCTCACCAGTGAACAGAACGATTCTCCGTCCGGGTGCAGTAATCTTTACTACCATGGAAGAACAGGACATGTACTCCAGCAGAACCTTGAGATGGATCAGTTTCTTTTCTAAAAGCATGAACAAGGTTCTGCTGACACTTCAATCCATAAATCACATTTTACATTTGGTCTTAATCACCTCCATTCATGTCCTTTCCAAGTCGAGTGTTTTTTCTGCCTCCTATAGAAAGAAACCGGAGCAGGAGAACGGAGGAACCATCCAAGGTTCCCATGGAGAGGAAGGAACATCATGATTCCACTCTGGATCGGAGCAAACGGGTCACCTGGCAGGACGACTGCTACCTGGATCTGCAGTCCACGTCCCTCTGCGCCTCCGTACCTTCAGAGGCAGAAGGTAACACATCCTGATCGCTCATGTCCTGCTTGTCAGGAAGTACTTTCCTCTGTCCTACAGGACATCATAGTACTTTCCTCTGTCCTACACGACATTATAGTACAGGACATCATAGTACTTTCCTCTGTCCTACAGGACATCATAGTACTTTCCTCTGTCCTACACAACATTATAGTACTTTCCTCTGTCCTACACGACATTATAGTACAGGACAACATAGTACTTTCCTCTGTCCTACAGGACATCATAGTACTTTCCTCTGTCCTACACGACATCATAGTACTTTCCTCTGTCCTACAGGACATTATAGTACTTTCCTCTGTCCTACACGACATCATAGTACTTTCCTCTGTCCTACAGGACATTATAGTACAGGACATCATAGTACTTTCCTCTGTCCTACACGACATCATAGTACTTTCCTCTGTCCTACAGGACATTATAGTACAGGACATCATAGTACTTTCCTCTGTCCTACAGGACATTATAGTACTTTCCTCTGTCCTACAGGACATTATAGTACAGGACATCATAGTACTTTCCTCTGTCCTACAGGACATTATAGTACAGGACATCATAGTACTTTCCTCTGTCCTACAGGACATTATAGTACAGGACATCATAGTACTTTCCTCTGTCCTACAGGACATTATAGTACAGGACATCATAGTACTTTCCTCTGTCCTACAGGACATTATAGTACTTTCCTCTGTCCTACAGGACATTATAGTACAGGACATCATAGTACTTTCCTCTGTCCTACACGACATCATAGTACTTTCCTCTGTCCTACAGGACATTATAGTACAGGACATCATAGTACTTTCCTCTGTCCTACAGGACATCATAGTACTTTCCTCTGTCCTACAGGACATTATAGTACAGGACATCATAGTACTTTCCTCTGTCCTACAGGACATCATAGTACTTTCCTCTGTCCTACACGACATCATAGTACTTTCCTCTGTCCTACAGGACATTATAGTACAGGACATCATAGTACTTTCCTCTGTCCTACAGGACATTATAGTACTTTCCTCTGTCCTACAGGACATTATAGTACAGGACATTATAGTACTTTCCTCTGTCCTACAGGACATTATAGTACAGGGCATCATAGTACTTTCCTCTGTCCTACAGGACATCATAGTACTTTCCTCTGTCCTACAGGACATTATAGTACTTTCCTCTGTCCTACAGGACATTATAGTACAGGACATCATAGTACTTTCCTCTGTCCTACACGACATCATAGTACTTTCCTCTGTCCTACAGGACATTATAGTACAGGACATCATAGTACTTTCCTCTGTCCTACAGGACATTATAGTACTTCCCTCTGTCCTACAGGACATTATAGTACAGGACATTATAGTACTTTCCTCTGTCCTACAGGACATTATAGTACAGGACATCATAGTACTTTCCTCTGTCCTACAGGACATTATAGTACAGGACATCATAGTACTTTCCTCTGTCCTACAGGACATTATAGTACAGGACATCATAGTACTTTCCTCTGTCCTACACGACATCATCCTGCTCAACTTTTAATCCAAACTGAAGCAAGTTACTGAAAAGTCCCTTTAAAGTTGATTGAGGATTAAGTGAGACCTGAGATTAAGGTCCAACATGTGTTCTGCTGAGCCGCCGACGCTGAGCCAGTATTACTGTCACAGGAGGGCTGAGGTACTTTAGAGCAGTCAAAGTACTGCTCCTCAGTAAACAGGAGTTTAGTTAAATAGTAACAAAGTTGTTCTTCCCCAGTAGAGATGTGAACATGAAGTTCAGTGAGTACACAGACAGACAGCGACATGTTCACGAGTACAAACACACTGATGGATTCATTAGTTCACTTTTATTTAGTGTCCAGAAAAACTTATTCTGCTATATAGTACAATCTTCTGTCCATACAAAATTTATATTATTATATTGAAATTATAAGGCCTCTTTGAGTAAAACTGAGTATATTTGAAGTAACTTCCAGCTGGGAGGAGCTGACATTAATACATGGTCACATGATTACTATCAAAAGTACTTCAACTGCTTTTAAGACAAGTGAGAATTGGAGAATTGGTGTTTATTTGAGAAACAGAACGCCTGAAGCTGATCGACCCGGCAGATTTCTGTCAAAACAAAAGGAGAAGTGATCCAGCAGTTTGGTGAAAGACTTCCTGTTCCTCCTGGCCTGAGATCCAGTCCAACTTTCTAACTCATCACACGTCTTTTCAGTCTTCAGGACCTTTTCTAGAGGAAACAGAAAACCTGTGTGACCTTTTGGGCTTCCGTTGATCCCCAGTGGCGCTCAGAACCACTGAAACGGGTCCCAGGGTGGAACCTTCCAGAAACTCTGGAATCAGGAGCTTCATTCCTCTCCTTTGTTTTTACTGTCAAGCAGTTTGTGGAGCAACGGTTCTGATATTTAAAGTTATTATTCCTGTTGTTGTTGCTGTCCTCGGCGTGGAGGACGCAGTGGAGTCCTCGGCGTGGAGGACGCAGTGGAGTCCTCGGCGTGGAGGACGCAGTGGAGTCCTCGGCGTGGAGGACGCAGTGGAGTCCTCGGCGTGGAGGACGCAGTGGAGTCCTCTCCTGCCGCTGAAGCAGTTTAATCCTTGGTGGACAAGCAGTATTAGGAAGAGCAGATACTTTCACTGTGTTTGTCTGTTCTTTGTTCTTTGGACCTGAGCGGATCCTGCAGGCTGCGCTGAACAAGCAGCCGTTCATCATCACAGTGATGCACTGAAAACCACGTCCGCTTCCTGAGTGGAAACTGCGGCGTCTCGTAAAGAGCAGCACATTGCAGAACCTTCACTTTTGGTCTTCCTCACCACTTTGGACCCAAACGTCTCCAGAACAAAAGCAGTTTCCTGATTCCGTCCTCCAGCTTCCCTGGACACTGGAAATTAAGATAAAACCTGTGACTTTTACTGTGAAAATCCAAAACACTTTAGATTTTAGTTGGTTAATTTTACAGTTTGTGAGTTTGTTTGTTTGATTGTCTTTAATCCGTTTCTGGACCAAAGCCTCCGATCCTCTAAACTCTTCTGTTGAAGAGCAACTGGACTGAATGAGGAAGGTTCAGGAGGATGTTAAGGTTCCTGGTTTCACTAAATCTCCCCTACATCTGCTGCTTCCTGGGTGTTTCACTCATTAGAGCTCCAGAGCTCTGAGGTCCTCAGGAAGAGGCTGACTCACTGTTCCTACAGTCAGAAGAAACAAGGTGAAGCAGCTTTTAGTTCCTACCTCCTCACCTGTGGGACAAAGTTCCTGAACACCTGAAGACTGCTGACACACTCACTTCTTTTAAATCAGGACTTAAAACATTCCCAGATACACAGGATGTAGAATAAACTATAGACTTTACTTACTTATTAGATCTATTTAATAAATCTCTTATCTTAGTTATTATACTTTTTATGCTTTTTTTAAACTTTTGATGCCGTTTTTAAATCCCTGAACTGACCACAGCCAAAGGTGAGAGAGTGTCTTCTAATGTCTTCTGCTGGTCTGGTACTTCTGCTGGTTTGGTACTTCTGCTGGTAAAGTCTTCTGCTGGTCTGGTACTTCTGCTGGTCTGGTACTTCTGCTGGTCTGGTACTTCTGCTGGTAAAGTCTTCTGCTGGTTTGGTACTTCTGCTGGTTTGGTACTTCTGCTGGTCTGGTACTTCTGCTGGTAAAGTCTTCTGCTGGTTTGGTACTTCTGCTGGTTTGGTACTTCTGCTGGTTTGGTACTTCTGCTGGTACCAAACTGCTGAGAGGGTCTGAGTTTTGTTCTTCTGCTCCCAAAGTGGCCGTGGGAAACAAGGATCTGGAGATTTACTTTAGTGACGATTATAATTTCATTGTAAACGTGCTGGAGACGGTAGATTAATACTTAGGTTTTGTGTATTTAATACACAGGTATCACTATTTGTACTTATTGAAAGAAACTAAACTAAATTCCAAGTAATATTTATTTCTTTTTATGTATTAGTTTTTTACACGATGTATTTAGAAGTAAAAGGCGTTGCTCTCAGCAGCAGGTTGACCCTCCAGAATGAACCGCTCTCTTCATGTGAGTCTTTCTTACCACCAAACACCCAGCCAATCTCTGCAGTCATGATTAGAAATAATCTGATTCTAAAAGTTCTGACGTTTTAATCCAATAGATTGACTTGCTGTTGGAGGGATTAGGTCAATAAACTCCTGTTTATCTGGTTTATTATCAAGTTGTTTCTTTTGAAACATGAATTATTGTGCAGAATTTGAAAACGTCTCTGCTGATCGTCCTTTCATGACCTTCGGTCGTTGTGATGCAGATGTTGGCTGGATGCTGAAGCATCAAGAGCAGCTTCAGCGCTTCGTCACGGCGGCGTTCCTGGAGGAGATACTGACCCACCTGAGAGAAGTGGAGGTGCTGAGCTCCGCCCAGGAGGCGAAGGTAAAGGCAGCCGGTCCACTGCAGGAGCAGGTTCAGATGCTCACCTCTCTTGTGACGGGCGATGGCAGCCCGGCCGCCGACAGCCTGCAGGGCTTCATCCAGAGCTCCGCCTCTCCTGCTGCTCTGCTCATATTGAACCACGGTGAGTCAGATTACATTTAGGTGCCGTTCACACAACGTCTCAGGTGAAAACACCTTTTGTTGCATTTTCGTTTCAGAGAAGTTTCCTGTTCACTCGGCAACGTAACGGCAGAAACACTGAAAAAGATGTGGTTAGCACGTTGGGCCACCAGCTGGCGCCGTTGGTTGTTTTTGTATAGAAACCACACAATTCCCTGCAGTATGTATTGGGAGAATACCGACTTGGTTCCCGTGGTCTGGTGGACGCGTTGTGGTGTGAACAGGAACATTCAGGAACTGAAACCGAGGTCGACATTTGTTTCCGAGCGGTTTCTCCTGACTGAACGTCGTCTCTCTTGTTTCCTGTAGACGCCATGGTGAAGGAGCACAAGGAGGCCTTGTTGCAGAGGTTTGAGCAGCACAGAGAAAGATATTCCATCAGCTGCCCCAAACTCAACATCTCATCCAGGACTTTGCTCCTGGTGGACGGACTTTCGGACCTCCAGCTCAAGGAGCACGACCTGATGCAGGTGGGAGTGACCCGAGGAGGCAAACGGACTCCCTTCCGACAGCTGGGCCTGGCCAGGCTCCTGGAGCCCCTGACCCGGGTCAGTCTGTCCCCCAGGGTCTCCCTCACAGTCGGAGTGGCAGGAATTGGCAAGACCACCTGGGTGCGCCACTTCGTCAGACAGTGGAGTGTGGGCGCCGTCTGCAGCGACGTCAGCTTTGTTTTGCCTTTCACGTTCTGCGAGCTGAACTCCCTGGAGAAACTTTCTGCCGAGAGGCTCGTGAAAATGTCCTTTCCCCATTTAGCAGATGTGGGTCTGGTCCTCGGAGGCTCCTGCCAAACGCTGCTCGTACTGGACGGTTTAGACGAATTTCACGGCACTTTAAACTTTTCCGATGCGGCTTCGTGCAGCGATCCAAAGAAAGAAGTGCCAGTTGACGACTTGATTACGAACATCCTCCGGGGGAATCTGCTCCCTGGCGTCGCCGTGTGGGTGACATCCCGGCCGGGAGTCGCCTCGCTCATTCCTGGAGGGCTGGTTGACAGGGTGACCGAGATCCCAGGGTTCAGCCCCAAAGATATCCACACCTTCCTCCACCACCACTTCCCTGAGAAGGACTTTGCCAGCAAAATATGGGCACACTTGGAGGCCCACAAGGTTCTGATGGTGATGTGCTACATGCCGTGTATTTGCTGGATAGTAGCTGAAACCCTGTCGTACATCATGCAGAGTGGAACGCAGGACAGCCTTCCAAAGACCTGCACTGAACTCTACGCCCATTTTTGTTGCATGAAGGCAGAAGTCGGTGAACCAAGAGGGAGGGAGCCTGTAAAGGCCGAGCAGCTTCATGGGAGCGGGAGCAACCGCAAACTGCTGGGGAACCTCGGACGACTGGCCTTCTACGGTCTCCTCAAACATAAGTACACCTTCACGGAGCAGGACCTCAGGGCCTATGCAATCGATGTGCTCTTGACCCAAAGCAGTTTTGGGGCTGGAGTTCTTGTTCGAGAGGAGTCAGTCTTACACACAGTGTACAGGTTCACACACCTGACCCTACAAGAGTTCCTTGCAGCAATTTTCTACCACACCTCCTCCAAACGGACCATCTTTGACCTGTTCTCTGAGAGCTCCATGTCTTGGCCCAAGATCGGCTTCCAGAACCATTTCAGAAGTGCCTTTCAGCACGCGCAGCAGGCTGAGGACGGCCACTTGGATGTGTTTGTGCGCTTCCTGGCGGGCTTGCTGTGCCCAGCAGCACTCAGGCCTCTCGCTGGGCTTCTGGTCCTCAGTAAAGATGATGGATCCCACAAGACGTGGGCAGCGGGGTTCCTGCAGGGCCTGCTGGCCAGCGGCGGTGCCGTGGTGTCTCTCCGGGCAGTTAACCTGGCTTACTGTTTGCAGGAGCTGCAACACACCGACATGCTGCGCAGTGTCGAGGAGGACTTGCGGCTCGGGAGCCTGGTGGGAAAGTTAACTCGGCCTCACTGTGTCATGCTGGCCTTCCTCCTGCAGGTGTCTCCAGAGTGCAGCGAGCGGGTCAACCTCAACGCCTCTCTCAACTCCACCACTGTCAAATGTTTGCTGCCGCAGCTGCTGTACTGCAGCCACCTCAGGTGAGGCCTCAGGCCCCTGGTACTCCCCCGTTCAAGTGAAAAAGCTAAACTTTCATTGCGCTTTAGGAGTCCGTTTGCACGACAACGGAGCTCGGAGCCACTGAAAACACAACTTTTGAGAACTGCTCTCAAGGTGGAACTTTTTAAAAACGCTCCGACTCGGTCGTCGTGTAAACGGGGGAAACAAAACTTTCTGGAATCGTGCGACTGCATCTCTGACTAGACTGATGAAACGCCGCTGCGGTGCACAGACGCCACGGCCAAATTAAAGAGTTGTTCTGACGTGCCTGAGGAGGTGGACAACAACAACAATCAGAGTGTCACAATCAAACGTGGTCGTCTGTGCAGGAGAATGTCCTCCCCTTGTTTATGTTTTAAGCGTTTTGTTCTCTGAGCATGTGGGTGTGGTTTCATTACTAAAACAACCTACAGCACCCACTAGTGGCCCAACATGAAAACTACATTATTTTCAGCATGTCTACCATCAGTGGACATCGTCTTCAAAACGTTTCCGTGTAAAGCTGAACCTTTTCTAAAACTAGAGTGTTTTCACTTGAACCGTTGTCATGGAAACGGGCCTTAACGTCAGTAAATGAAAACTCCAGAGTGGGACTGAAGGTGAAATGCATTTTGTACCTTTTGGACAGGTTGGAGAATAATCACTTCAGAGATGATGTGATGGAGCTGCTGGGGAGCCTCATGAGTGCCAAAGATTGCAATATTCAGAAAATCAGGTGAGCATGAGGCTTTTAGTAGAGTGACTGTTTTCAACCAGTGGATCTGCAACCATGGGTTCATTTCTGACAAACACATGAGAGGTGATATTTCTGGCTGATTCCCATGGAGGAGGACACTCATGTGGCTGCATGGTAGCTGGAGTGGTTTCCACTGTGAACAGACTTATGACACTATGACTTCTTCTTTTATTCACCCTGAAGTTTGGCCGACAACAACATCAGCAGCAAAGGTGCCAAAGCTCTGAGTCGAGCCCTGATGGTGAACCGGACCTTGACGTCTCTCAGGTGAGCTCTCTCATGTCGCCTCGTCAAATGAATGTTAAGTTCATGTCGTCATCTTGGTTTGTGATTCAAAGGTCTAATGATCATTTGTGGCTCAGTTCCTCGAATAAGATCCAGTCAAGGACATGACTGACTGACATGACTAAGAACATGCAGGATCTCTGTCAGCTGATCTCAGGACTTTCAGAAGCACTAATTCACTTCCTGAACTGACGTTTGACACATTTCTTCTGAGGTTTTCAGTCAGACAGAAACAAATCATGGTAGTAGTTTCTTTAATACATCAAGTCAATGGGATCATTTGGAACCGTCACAGCTTCAAAATTGCCTTAAAATATAATTTAAAAAAATAACAGCTGATCAGTGAGTTCTGATCGGAGAACGATCTGACTGGAGAGACGAGTGTGAATGAATGAAAAATATTCTGTGTTTATGATTATGAAGGATTATTTTCATTATGCAGTCTATTGACCTTCCAGTCACCTCGAGGACGACATGCTTGTAGCTTCACATGATTTTCATTTTTGATATGAACTAAAATGATAAGAGAGAGAAGCGTTCTTCTCTTGTTATGGATCATTTTCTAAGCAAACCGTTCAGTAAAGCAGAACTCGGTGGTTCTCCTTCTATTCAGCCTGCGGAACAACAACATCGGGTCCAAAGGAGCAAAGTTCCTGGCAGAAGCTCTGAAGATGAATCAATCCATGATATCCATCAAGTGAGTTGAAATACAGTTTTAGATGAAATACAAACTGCAGATGTTGCAGCTGATGTGAGCTTGAATGTTTGTACTCCAGCCTCCAGAACAACGGCATCGAGGAGGGCGGAGCCGGAGCGCTGGCTGAAGTCCTGCAGTGCAACCGCAAGCTGGTGTCTCTGAAGTGAACTGCGTTCCATCCTGGCTGTTACCGAACATACATGTGTATTTAGTATTTACTCTCAAATCTGAAGATGTTCCTTTGTTCTTTCTTCCACTCCTGTCATCTTTCAGCATACGGAAGAATTCCATCGGACCTGGAGGAGCTAAGAAGATCGCACATGCTCTTAAGACCAACCGAAGTCTCACCAAGCTGCTGTAATCTGAAGCGTCTCATTAGTTCTGTGTTCGTCCTGAAGCCGGACTCCAGAGTCTGAATCCTGAGAGCACGTTCAGCTGCAGCCGCAAAACTCACACAACTTCTATATGTAGTTAAGATGCACGTACAAAAACCACATGTTAGAATAGAATAGAATAGAATAGAATAGAATAGAATAGAATTCAGTTTTGCGCTGCACTGAATAAAAAGAAAGAAAGTTGAATATCAAATGAGAAAGGATGAAAATGAACTCAGTAATTTTAGGTGTTAATATGTTCAAGGCTTCACGTGACTAATAGAAGCACAGAAAGAATGAAATGAACCAAAACACAGAAACACTATTAACCGGGAGGAGTTAGACAGTCTTATGGTCACAGGAAGGGTTAGGGTTAGGGTTAGGGTTAGGGTTAGGAGTAGGAGTAGGAGTAGGAGTAGGAGTAGGAGTAGGGTTAGGGTTAGGAGTAGGAGTAGGAGTAGGAGTAGGAGTAGGAGTAGGGTTAGGGTTAGGAGTAGGGTTAGGAGTAGGAGTAGGAGTAGGAGTAGGGTTAGGAGTAGGAGTAGGAGTAGGAGTAGGAGTAGGAGTAGGAGTAGGGTTAGGAGTAGGAGTAGGGTTAGGAGTAGGGTTAGGGTTAGGAGTAGGAGTAGGGTTAGGGTTAGGAGTAGGGTTAGGGTTAGGGTTAGGAGTAGGGTTAGGGTTAGGGTTAGGGTTAGGAGTAGGAGTAGGAGTAGGGTTAGGAGTAGGAGTAGGAGTAGGAGTAGGAGTAGGGTTAGGTACTTCAGCCATTTTGTCTTTTCTCTAACAACTTTTGATTGTTTTTTGTTTTTTTTCCAATTTTAGAAAATCATTTCAGTATTTTGTACAGTATTTTGTACAGTACTTCCTGTTCCTCACCAATACTTCCAATGTGTTCTGTTCTGTCCTGCAGGCTTTGCAGCAACCAGCTTGGAGACAAAGGGACAGTCGCTCTAGCAGAGGCGTTGACCTTCAACCAGAGTCTGCTGTCGCTCCAGTCAGTAAACCTCCAACATCCCCACTCTGCCGCTCAACAATCAGGTAGAGCTGCTGGGAAGGAGCTGCTTCCTCCAGTAACTGCTCTTCATGTCGCAGGCTGCAGAGTAACTCCATCAGCAACGAGGGCATGACGGCGCTGACCAGAGCTCTGCGGGTCAACCGCCGCCTCGTTTCCCTCAAGTAAACCTCCGACTCTACTCCGTCTCACTACTTGGTTTCTTCTGACTCTGAGTCGTCTGGACCTTCCACTTCTTTCTCTAGATGAGCTTTCAGGGGGAATCCATGGTATTGATAACTAATAATCCTGAAAATAGATCATTGGATTGATTGAAAGGCTCATTTACACGAAGCGAGTACCGTGATACTTCAAAGTGTTTTTGTTCACTAGAATTCTTTCTACCTGAAAACTCTGCACGTCCACACGACTAACCATAGTGAACAAGCCTTTACAATCCCGCCACCATCGCTGAAGGAACAGGAAGTAATTGGTGCCATTGGCTGATTGGCCGGCGTGGCTTTGTGCTTGTCGTTACACTGCCCCCTGTAGGTTTGGCTGCTCATTGTAGCTCAATCACTCTTTTCTTGTGTGTGAATTTGAATTGTTTTAAAGGATAGTTCTGAACATGTAGAGATGGAAATATCCTGGGACTGAGCTTGTTCTATCCAATAAAACCAAAACTCTCTGTTCTTGAGTACATTCCATAACCTGTGGTACTTTTATCAGTTTTACTGAGGTAAAGAGGTTAAACTCTGTTACTTATTTGTACAAGTGTTCTTTTTTTCCAAGTAGTTTCCTTGTACTTTAAGTAAAGCGTTTCAATTCTTTTCCACCTGTTTTCACTTTTCCTCTAATCATGTCTGTAATTGAGAAATAAATCTACATGTGAACAAAAGTATCTGTTGCTGTAAAACCTTTACCTGTGGTTTATTTACCGTTTCCTCATTCAGCCTCAGGGAGAACTCCATCGGGGTGGAGGGAGCCAAACACATGGCCAACGCGCTCCATCACAACGACTCCCTGCAGGAACTCGAGTGAGTCGCCTCATGTTTATTTCCTGTTCAGCGGTTGACAGACGACCTAACGCCGTCACACGATGGACACAACGCGCTCCGTCAGCCTGCAGTGAGATTTCTCTGTCAAACCCCGACTCAACACTTCAGCTCTAAAGCTTCGGTTTGTTCCCTCATGATGAGCGCCGCTGTCCCCCCCCCGTCTCCACAAACTGGACTGTCCACTGTCCAACGCCAGTGTGTGGGAGCAGACGAGTTGAAACGCGTCCGACGAGCCACGACAACCTTTTGAGAGTCGGTGTTCCTGTGGTGATAATCTGACCTGATGTGCTTCAGCCTCACAGCTAACCTGCTCCATGACGAGGGCATTCAGGCCATCGCTGCTGCAATCAAGGTCAATCGTGGCCTCACCTCCCTGCAGTGAGTTCTGCTGCCAACGTCCTACACACTGATCCCTCACTAGTGCAGGAGGCCAAATCACATCCACTGATTTGATCCTGGATTTGATCCTGGATTTGATCCTGGATTTGATCCTGGATTTGATCCTGGATTTGATCCTGGATTTGATCCTGGATTTGATGATGTCACTTCAATAGACAGCGAAGAGGAAAACGTTTTTCAAAGTAGATCAACGCTATCAAATTAAGAGCCAATTAATTTTTTATCAAGTCTTACACCACCTCCTCCTGCTCCTCCTGCCCCACCTGCACCTCCTCCTCCTCCTCCTCCTTCTCCTCCTCCTCCTGCTCCTTCTCCTCCTCCTCCTGCTCCTCCTCCTCCTCCTCCTCCTCCTCCTGCTCCACTCCTCCTCCTTCTCCTCCTTCTCCTCCTCCTCCTCCACTCCTCCTCCTCCTCCTCCACTCCTCCTCCTCCTCCTCCTCCTCCTCCTGCTCCACTCCTTCTCCTCCTCCTGCTCCTCCTCCTCCTCCACTCCTCCTCCTCCTCCTCCTCCTGCTCCACTCCTCCTCCTCCTCCTGCTCCTCCTCCTCCTCCTTCTCCTCCTGCTCCTCCATTGAACCTGTTTCCTGACAAAAGGAGGAAAAATTCATTTTGACTCAACTTCCTGTCCAGAATCAGAATCAATTCAATTCAATTCAACTTTATTTACAGAGCACCAAACACAACAGTCATTTCTTGGTGCTTTTAACAGAGAAAAGAGAAAAACCCAACAAATCCACTCGAGCAGTCAATGACTCTTTTGGCAGGAAGACAGAAATTCAGATTTTCAGAGTAAAATTTCCATTTGAATCATGATGGGAGGAGCTGAAGTGAAAGAGGAGGTGTCTCTATGTGAGATGATCCAAACTACTAGTTTCCATCTCAGCCTGAATATCCTGTATTTACCTCACACAGGATCTCATGTGCATCTCTTGTGTTTTTTAGCCTCCAGTGGAATTTCATCAAGTCCACAGCCACTAAATCTCTGGCCGACGCCCTGCAGACCAACGCCACCATCAAGCTCCTGGAGTGAGACTGGAGTGAAGCTCCACCTTCAGACCTCTGCTTCACCACCTCCTCAACTCACTGTGTGTGTGTGTGTGTGTGTGTGTGTGTGTGTGTGTGTGTGTGTGTGTGTGTGTGTGTGTGTGTGTGTGTGTGTGTGTGTGTGTGTGTGTGTGTGTGTGTGTGTGTGTGTGTGTGTGTGTGTGTGTGTGTGTGTGTGTGTGTGTGTGTGTGTGTGTGTGTGTGTGTGTGTGTGTGTGTGTGTTGCAGCCTACAGGAGAACGCTATTGGGAATGAAGGCGTCATCTTTCTAGCAGAAGCTCTGAAAACCAACAGTTCCCTGCAAACGTTATGGTCGGTATAACAAAGGACACATCGCTGATTTGCATTCAATAGAAACTAATGTAAATCTATTTCTAAGTAGAAATGGGGGTCCTCCCTTTATATACGGGGGACCTACACAACGTCAGGTGGTTCTAATGTTCTGGGTGATGGGGGAGGAGCTTCCTGGTTGTTTTCCAGTTTCTCTGTCTCTTCAGTCTCCAGGGAGTTTCAGCAGGAACCAGCGGCACCGTCGCCTTGGCTGAAGCTCTCATGACCAACCAGAGCGTCCACACCCTGGAGTGAGTCACAACAACACGTGTTTACACAACAACATGATAACACAACAACATGATAACACAACACGTGTTTACACAACAACATGATAACACAACAACATGATAACACAACGCGTGTTTAAACAACAACATGATAACACAACAACATGATAACACAACAACATGATAACACAACAACATGATAACACAACACGTGTTTACACAACAACATGATAACACAACACGTGTTTACACAACAACATGATAACACAACAACATGATAACACAACAACATGATAACACAACGCGTGTTTAAACAACAACATGATAACACAACAACATGATAACACAACAACATGATAACACAACGCGTGTTTAAACAACAACATGATAACACAACACGTGTTTAAACAACAACATGATAACACAACGCGTGTTTACACAACATGATAACACAACAACATGATAACACAACGCGTGTTTAAACAACAACATGATAACACAACACGTGTTTACACAACAACATGATAACAAAACAACATGATAACAAAACAACATAACACAACGCGTGTTTAAACAACAACATGATAACACAACAACATGATAACACAACGCGTGTTTAAACAACAACATGATAACACAACAACATGATAACACAACAACATGATAACACAACGCGTGTTTAAACAACAACATGATAACACAACACGTGTTTACACAACAACATGATAACAAAACAACATGATAACAAAACAACATAACACAACACGTTTACACAACAACATAACAACACGTTTACACAACATGTTTACACACATGTTTACACAACAACATGATAACACATATTTACACAACATGTTTACACAAGTTGCACACCATGTTTACACAACAACATGTTTACACAACATGTTTTCACAACAACATGTTTACACAACATGTTTTCACAAGTTACACACCATGTTTATACAACAACATGTTTACACACTGGCATGGTAAATGGTCTTCACTTATGTAGGTGCCTTTTCGCTGAGAGCGATTCATCACATTCACACATTCACACACACATTCACGCATTCACACACACATTCACACATTCACACACACATTCACACATTCACACACACATTCACACACACATTCACACATTCACACACACATTCACACATTCACACACACATTCACGCACCACTGGAGGCTGCAGCCGTGCAAGGCGCTGTCACTCTAATGGGAGCAGTTTGCCCAAGGACACTTCAACATGTAGGTAGGCAGAGATGGGAACCTGCAACCTTCCGATTGGGAGACGACCGCTCCGCCAACCGAGCTGTGAACACTTCCTGTTTTGTTTCCAGTCTCCGTGGCAACGCAGTGGGAATGGAAGGAGCCAAAGCCCTGGCCAACGCCTTGAAAACCAACAGAAGTCTCAAGTCACTGAAGTAGGTCCTGACCTCAACTCAACACTCTGCCTGCTCCAGAAACATTTTATTATCTGAAGTAGGTCCTGACCTCAACTCAACACTCTGCCTGCTCCAGAAACATTTTATTATCTGAAGTAGGTCCTGACCTCAACTCAACACTCTGCCTGCTCCAGAAACATTTTATTATCTGGAGTAGAATAAACTGCAGTTATTGGCTTCATCACATCAGTTACCTTCAGTGGCAAATCACCTGGTTTGATATGTGGAGGAACATGAAATTCATTCATGCATTATGAAACATTATGAAACACCTGATCCACCAGATGATCACAGTTCTGTTTACTTTGGTTCTTCATCCAGGATGTATTTATATCTAACGCTTGTGTTTCAGTTCAACTGCAGTAAGATAAAGAAATAAAGCAAAGTGTGTACCTGAAGCTTTAGTCTGCTCAAGATGAACAAGACAGAAATTCATCAAAACCGTCAACGAAGGTTAGGGAAGCACCGATACCGATACCAGTACCAGTACCAGTACCAGTACCAGTACCAGTACCAGTACCAGTACCAGTACAGCAGGATACTCAGACTTGAAAAAAGCTCCTCGATGCAACCCGGTGAGAATTATGTGACGCATGCGTCAACAACATTCCCGCAACTATGCAACAGAGCAGGGGCAACAGAGCAGGGGCAACAGAGCAGGGGCAACAGAGCAGGGGCAACAGAGCTGGGGCAACATCACCGTCTGAGATTCTTTAATAAAAATGGGAAACAAACACAAGATGGACTTTAAATTATGTTCTGACTAAATATCAGGAGGAAGATTGAGCAGCACAACAACTTCATCACCAACAACTTCATCACCAACAACTTCACCACCAACAACTTCATCACCAACAACTTCATCACCAACAACTTTATCAACAGAAACTTTATCAACAGAAACTTTATCAGCAGAAACTTTATCAGCAGAAACTTTGTCATCTTTTCTTTAAACGTGGTCTAGAATGACCAGAGTCCTGTACTACGAACCGGGATCAACATATCCAGGATCTCTCTGTTTCCTGCTTGACTTATCAACAGGGACGTTTCTAGACCTCCGGGGGCCTCGGCAAGAAGGACTATGGAGCCTCCCGGCCCCAGAATGATGATGAATAAAGTCCAGCACGAGAGATTAGTAAAGAAATACATAATTAAATAATTAACATATAAAACGAAGAATAAATAACATAACTATCTAAACTGAATGCCAGAACTGGATAAGAGAAAACCAGAGTTAATCCCGAAGTTACCTAGATAAGAGTAAACCAGAGTTAATCCTGAAGTTACCTGGATAAGAGAAAACCAGAGTTAATCCCAAAGTTACCTGGATAAGAGAAAACCAGAGTTAATCCTGAAGTTACCTAGATAAGAGTAAACCAGAGTTAATCCTGAAGTTACCTAGATAAGAGTAAACCAGAGTTAATCCTGAAGTTACCTAGATAAGAGAAACCCAGGCCTCAGCTTGAGGTTCATGTTGCACTAACAGGAGCGACTCGCAGCTTCTCCTCCAGACGTCTGTCAGGAAATCATTTGCTCATTTGAAGCATTAATTTCAACATAAATAAAGTCAAAAGCAAATACTGTGGTAACTTTACTCCCTGGATTCAAAGTATGGACTGTGTGTGTGGTCAGTCTGCAGGAGAACGCTTTAGGGATGGATGGAGCCATATTCATCGCCACGGCGCTGAAGGGAAACCACCAGCTCACGTACATAAAGTCAGTTTCCTTCTGGTTGTTTTCATTCGATTTATTCGTCTCAATTAAAAACGTCTTTCTCAGTTTGCAGGGAAACGGCATCGGAGAATCCGGGGCAAAGGTCATCTCTGATGCTATAACGGCCAGCGCGGCGACCTGCGTGGTGGATATCTGAGAGTCGGGCTGGCCGACCTCATGGACACTTTAATACTGCAGTAAAACATCGACTGTGCAGTAGTGCTGAATATTCACATGCAGTTTCCTGAAGTAAATGTAAAACCGGTTTAGCAGGTTCATTGAGCCTCGTTTCCTGGTTTCTGTACGTTTGTTCTGTTTGTATAGTTGAAATGAATAAACTGAATTAAATTACACCAAAAGAATTGTCCTCAAGACGCACTGAGATAACTAAACATAAACACACTAAACATAAACACACTAAACATAAACACACTAAACATAAACCCACTAAACATAAACCCACCAAACATAAACCCACCAAACATAAACCCACCAAACATAAACACACTAAACATAAACACACTAAACATAAACACACTAAACATAAACACACTAAACATAAACCCACTAAACATAAACCCACCAAACATAAACACACTAAACATAAACACACTAAACATAAACACACTAAACATAAACCCACTAAACATAAACCCACCAAACATAAACACACTAAACATAAACACACTAAACATAAACACACTAAACATAAACACACTAAACATAAACACACTAAACATAAACACACTAAACATAAACCCACCAAACATAAACACACTAAACATAAACCCACTAAACATAAACCCACTAAACATAAACAAACCCACTAAACATAAACAAACCCACTAAACATAAACACACTAAACATAAACACACTAAACATAAACACACCAAACATAAACACACTAAACATAAACACAACCACTAAACATAAACACACTAAACATAAACACACTAAACATAAACACACTAAACATAAACACACTAAACATAAACACATCCACTTAACATAAACACACTAAACATAAACACACTAAACATAAACACACTAAACATAAACCCACCAAACATAAACACACTAAACATAAACACACTAAACATAAACCCACTAAACATAAACACACTAAACATAAACACACTAAACATAAACACACTAAACATAAACACACTAAACATAAACCTACTAAACATAAACCTACTAAACATAAACACACTAAACATAAACAAACCCACTAAACATAAACAAATCTACTAAACATAAACAAACCCACTAAACATAAACAAACCCACTAAACATAAACCTACTAAACATAAACACACTAAACATAAACAAACCCACTAAACATAAACAAATCTACTAAACATAAACAAACCCACTAAACATAAACAAACCCACTAAACATAAATCTACTAAACATAAACACACTAAACATAAACCTACTAAACATAAACAAACCCACTAAACATAAACAAATCTACTAAACATAAACCCACTAAACATAAATACACCAACTAAACATAAACATTGAGTAAAATACTTTTAAAACTTTTACATTTTAAATGATTTCCAAGCCGTTGGAGGTTCACAGGACCGGAAACAAGTTTACACAGTTTATCACTGTTATACATGAAATTTTATTGATTGAACTTAAATCGATCAGATCATTTAGATTAATCAGATAAAATGACAGATAATCAGTGAAAATATTACATTTATGGGATATTTGGTAAATATCATCCATGTTTGGGTTTTGTGTGGGAAAACTTGAAGTTTATTTTTTTTTGCTCTACTTGTCAAATCATCTGCAGGAACCAAAAGAAACAATTGGCTTGTTTACACACACACGCACACACACACACACACACACACACACACACACACACACACACACACACACACACACACACACACATGCACACACACACACACACACACACACACACACACACACACACACACACACACACACACACACACACACACACACACACACACGCACACACACAAAAGGATGTTGAAATCCATTAAGAGTCATTTAAAGGTCCTGAAAGTTTCCTGTTCAACGTTGCAGCCGGACGTGCTGGTCCCTGTTCTCGTCCTCGGTGTGTGTGTGTGTGTGTGTGTGTGTGTGTGTGTGTGTGTGTGTGTGTGTGTGTGTGTGTGTGTGTGTGTGTGTGTGTGTGTGTTATCAGGGTTTCCTGCAGGAGGGAGAAGGAGGAAGCTGCACTTACCAAGAAAAACACTGTCGACTGGATCCAGTTAATCTGAGAGTAAATCTGGAGCCGAGGATCGTTTTCATCTGTTCATGTTCAGTTTTACTGCAGTTTAGGATTCAATGTTTGAATTTATAGTCAGAGGAGGAATATGCTCTATAATCTGGATGTTAGAGAAGGAAGAAGCTCTATAATCTGAAGTTAGAGATTATCTCCACCTTGTTTCTTCTCTCACAAACCTTCCTCCCCCCTCAGTATCAAGCAGCCTGGAGCCAAAAGAGGGCTGGACCCTCCAGGACCTCCTCCAGGACCTCCTCCAGGACCTCCTTCAGGACTGCCAGACCCTCCAGGACCTCCCCCAGGACTTCCAGACCCTCCGCCCTGCTGCTCGGTGCCAGATCGACTTTGGAGGTCCTGACTGTTGTCCTGACACCATGATGCTCTACCTGCTGGTCCCTGCTCTCCTCCTCGGTGTGTGTGTGTGTGTGTGTGTGTGTGTGTGTGTGTGTGTGTGTGTGTGTGTGTGTGTGTGTGTGTGTGTGTGTGTGTGTGTGTGTGTGTGTGTTTTATGCTCAGTGTTTGTCTCTCGTTGGTCTTCAGGTGACGTCCAGGTGAGAGACACATGGGCAGAAGAAGCAGGACAGTTCAGGATCAATCAGACGATCGATCAGACGATCAATCAGACGATCAATCAGACGATCAATCAGACGATCAATCAGCTGATCGATCACCACAGTGAGTTCATCTCCTTTAATCCTCATCAATCGTTTTACGTCTGAACTAAAGAGAATTTATTCAAACTCACCGTCACGACAGAACAGAGAAGAAACTTTATTGATCCTAGACGATTAATTCTGCATAACTAGAAATCAATAACTTAAAAACAAACGTGTCACGTTTCATGTTTTTAAAATCTTTAGAACTTTGTGTGTTTGGATGATTTTTAAATGTTTTAACAGATTTTTATTTCTTATTAAAAACATTTAGTTGTTTCTGTTTCTTCAGTCATAAATATAAAATAAGTCTAGAAATATTTTGAACAGGTTTTATATATTGACATATATATATATATATATATATATATATATATATATATATATATATATATATATATATATATATATATATATATATATATATATATATATATATATATATATAGGGTCTATATATATATATATATATATATATATATATATATATATAAATAAATAAATAAATATTAGGTCGTTAAGCTTTGAGGATCTTAGAAACTAAATGTTGTGTGAATGTGTCTGCAGGTTGGAGGAAACCGGACAACCAGACGTTCAGTCTGTTTGAAGACGAGAGGACTCGTGATGAAGAGGAGAGGACTCGTGATGAAGAGGAGAGGACTCGTGATGAAGAGGAGAGGACTCTGGTGGAAGAAGAGCTGCAGAGCAACACGACCTTTGACCTGGTGACAGAAGACGAAGGTGATGGAGAAATTTCTTCTTCTGCTCCAGATAAAGACAGAAAAGAGACGAGTTCCATTCAGCTGCTGCTCCGACCTGAACTGTGAGGTGGAGCAGGGTGTTAGGGTGTCAGGGTGTCAGGGTGTTAGGGTGTCAGGGTGTCAGGGTGTCAGGGTGTTAGGGTGTCAGGGTGTTAGGGTGTCAGGGTGTTAGGGTGTCAGGGTGTTAGGGTGTCAGGGTGTTAGGGTGTCAGGGTGTTAGGGTGTCAGGGTGTCAGGGTGTTAGGGTGTCAGGGTGTCAGGGTGTCAGGGTGTTAGGGTGTCAGGGTGTCAGGGTGTTAGGGTGTCAGGGTGTCAGGGTGTTAGGGTGTCAGGGTGTCAGGGTGTCAGGGTGTCAGGGTGTCAGGGTGTTAGGGTGTCAGGGTGTCAGGGTGTTAGGGTGTCAGGGTGTCAGGGTGTCAGGGTGTCAGGGTGTTAGGGTGTCAGGGTGTTAGGGTGTCAGGTGTCAGGGTGTCAGGGTGTCAGGGTGTCAGGGTGTCAGGTGTCAGGGTGTCAGGGTGTCAGGGTGTCAGGGTGTCAGGGTGTCAGGTGTCAGGGTGTCAGGGTGTTAGGGTGTTAGGGTGTCAGAGTGTTAGGGTGTTAGGGTGTTAGGGTGTTAGGGTGTCAGGGTGTCAGGGTGTCAGGTGTCAGGGTGTCAGGTGTCAGGTGTCAGGGTGTCAGGTGTCAGGGTGTTAGGGTGTTAGGGTGTCAGGTGTCAGGGTGTCAGGGTGTCAGGGTGTCAGGGTGTCAGGGTGTCAGGGTGTTAGGGTGTCAGGGTGTCAGGGTGTCAGGGTGTCAGGGTGTTATCGTGTCAGGGTGTCAGGGTGTCAGGGTGTCAGGGTGTCAGGGTGTCAGGGTGTCAGGGTGTCAGGGTGTTAGGGTGTTAGGGTGTTAGGGTGTCAGGGTGTCAGGGTGTCAGGTGTCAGGGTGTCAGGTGTCAGGGTGTCAGGGTGTTAGGGTGTCAGGGTGTCAGGGTGTCAGGGTGTTAGGGTGTTAGGGTGTTAGGGTGTCAGGGTGTCAGGGTGTTAGGGTGTCAGGGTGTCAGGTGTCAGGGTGTCAGGGTGTTAGGGTGTCAGGGTGTCAGGGTGTCAGGGTGTCAGGGTGTTAGGGTGTTAGGGTGTCAGGGTGTTAGGGTGTCAGGGTGTCAGGGTGTCAGGGTGTCAGGGTGTCAGGGTGTCAGGGTGTCAGGGTGTCAGGGTGTTAGGGTGTCAGGGTGTCAGGGTGTCAGGGTGTCAGGGTGTTAGGGTGTCAGGGTGTTAGGGTGTTAGGGTGTCAGGGTGTCAGGGTGTCAGGGTGTCAGGGTGTTAGGGTCAGGGTGTTAAGGTCAAGGGGTTAGGGTGTTGGTGTTGTGGTCAGGGTGTTTAAAAACATTGTTAAATAGAACAAAGTGCAATGAGGATCATTAAAAGAGCTTCTGACTCCATATTCTGTGTTGATTTAATTATTTTGACCATAAAATCAACAATAAAATCAAAAATAACTTCTTCAGATTCCTGGAATGTTGACACTTTTACCCTTTTTAGAATTTTGCACGGTTGAAAGGGAAACCTTCTCTGGGGGGCGGAGCCTGGAGAGGAAAGAGGAAGTGATGTCACGTCAGGAATGTTTCCTCTCGACTGCTTTGTCGTTTTGTTGTGGTGCTTTTTTAAAAACAATGTTTTTCAGATTGTCAACACAGAAGGATCTAATAGAATCTATCTACATAGACATATTGTAGTAGACCAGTGATAGAATGTGTATGTCTACACATACATTCTCTAGTAGATTGTTCATATATCATGCAGACTAAATGACTTTTTTTTTTAACAAATTAAAGGTTTTAAATTGATTAATTAAATGAATGTGCTATTCCATCAGATCTACTCTCTTTGGTCTGTCGTCTCCACGGTAACTGATATGGAGTCAATCACGTGGCCTTGACCATCGTTGTTGGCGTCTCGTTTTCAGATCGTCTGTTCTGTGACGAGTTACTCTGTTGATCGTCGGGATACGACTCAAATCTGTACATTGACCTCCAACGCTCCTCCATCCCTCTGTCTTACTCTTCTTCATTAGTCTTCATCAGACTCGTCTGTCTGCTGGAGCCTGTTACTCCTGTGATGTCACAGCCAAGATGGCGGCGGGTCAGAACGCTCTCTCGGCGGCGACCAGGAATCATGACTGAATTTCAATTTTTTCTTTGGGGGGGGGGGGGGGGGGTTGAATAAAAAGAAAATGTTTTTCAAGATCTTGAAAATTACATTATGAACTAAATCCAACAGTTTGACTACTTATGAAAATTAAAATGATTTAAATTAAAACAAAAAAGAGAGAAAATCTCTCAGGGAAAATAAAAGAAGCAAATAAAGACGAGATGTGGAGAAATTCTTTATATTTAATATTCTCAGGTTTTCCCGTGGATGACATAAAGCATTGAGGCGCCCTCTGCTGGTTTTCTTATGCAACGACATCCAGTTGGAAGAAAACACACACGCACACACACACACACACGCCCACACACATGCACACACACACACACACACACACACACACACACACACACACACACACACACACACACACACACACACACACACACACACCGAGTACCAGGACCGGGAGAACCCGTTCCTGACCTCCATGTGGATCGTTGCAGAGACTTTCCAGGACCAGGAGAACCAGGTTCCAGGTCAGCAGTGTGACCGGGAGCTGCTGCTGGAGTTAAGCCACGCCTACTGCGAGGGAGGATTCCACCAGGAGATGATGGCGCTGAGCGCAGACGACTGGTGCGTCCTGGACAACGTCCTCAGGTAACGACTGTCCCCACCTCATCAGAGGGATTCACCCTGTCACACACCTCACTGCTACTTCCTGTTGCAGAGCTGCTGCCCCTCTACTGTCGACATCACTGCCACTATTTCATTAAACTCCTGCTTACTGGAGGAAACAACGTCCTCCTCTAACACCAGATTATAGAGCATCTTCCTCCTCTAACATCACATTTCTAGAGCATCTTCCTCCTCTAACACCAGATTATAGAGCATCCACCTCCCCTAACATCAGACTATAGAGTGTCTTCCTCCCCAACCTCAGATTATAGAGCATCTTCCTCCTCTAACACCAGATTATAGAGCACCGTCCTCCCCTAACCTCAGATTATAGAGCATCTTCCTCCTCTAACACCAGATTATAGAGCATCTACCTCCCCTAACATCAGATTATAGAGTGTCTTCTTCCCCTAACCTCAGATTATAGAGCATCTTCCTCCTCTAACCTCAGATTATAGAGCATCTTCCTCCTCTAACACCAGATTATAGAGCAGCTTCCTCCTCTAACATCAGACTATAGAGCATCTCCCTCCTCTAACACCAGATTATAGAGCATCTTCCTCCTCTAACACCAGATTATAGAGCATCTACCTCCCCTAACATCAGATTATAGAGTATCTTCCTCCCCCAACCTCAGATTATAGAGCATCCTCCTCCAACACCAGATTATAGAGCGCCATCCTCCCCTAACCTCAGATTATAGAGCACCTTCCTCCTCTAACACCAGATTATAGAGCGTCTTCCTCCTCTAACACCAGATTATAGAGCATCTCCCCCCCCCAACCTCAGATTATAGAGCATCCTGCCACTCTGTTTCAGACCGTACAACGATCTGACCGTCTGCCTGGAGAGGCTGACTCATTTGGTCGGCTGCTTCTTCCCAAACGCCGACGTCCAGGACATCTTCGCCCACGTCCACTCGCTGTACTTCCAGAGCTGCAGGCAGGAGGCGCCACAGCAGGAGGACGCTCCACACGGTCTGGTGGTCGCTCTGACGCTGCTCCCCGTCAGCCTCGTCCCCGTCCTCGTCTCCATCCTGGTCTGCAAGAGTAAAGCTGCAGCCTGAACCCACCGGGGGTCAAAGGGCAGCATGAGGACGGGGCTGGAGGGTCAGAGGACAGGGTCTTCCTGAGCTCAGCAGAGAGGAAGGAAACCCTCAAACACGCAGAACAAATCAAGTCACATCTTCTCAGAAAGACGCAAACTGATGAGACGCCGTGAGAAAAAACGCTGATTTCACCTGAAAAACACTTAAATTAACTCAATGAGACACGAAACAATCAGATGTAATCATGACTTCAGATCGGGGGACACTTCAGATAGGGGACACTTCAGATAGGGGACACTTCAGATAGGGGACACTTCAGATAGGGGGACACTTCAGATAGGAGTCTACAGATAGGGGACACTTCAGATAGGGGACACTACAGATAGGGGACACTTCAGATAGGGGACACTTCAGATAGGGGACACTTCAGATAGGGGGACACTTCAGATCGGGGGACACTACAGATAGGGGACACTTCAGATCGGGGGACACTTCAGATAGGGGACACTTCAGATAGGGGACACTTCAGATCGGGGGACACTACAGATAGGGGACACTTCAGATCGGGGGACACTACAGATAGGGGACACTTCAGATAGGGGACACTTCAGATAGGGGACACTTCAGATAGGGGGACACTTCAGATAGGGGACACTACAGATAGGGGGCACTTCCGATAGGGGGACACTTCAGATCGGGGGACACTTCAGATCGGGGGACACTTCAGATAGGGGACACTTCAGATCGGGGGACACTTCAGATAGGGGACACTTCAGATAGGGGGACACTTCAGATCGGGGGACACGGCTCTCTAAGATCCCAAAGAAAGAAACATTCTCACGACAGACAGGAAAGGATTAGAGACTCACAAAAACCTGATCGGAGTTAAAACCACAACGAAAGAAAAACTTTGACGCTTCACGTCGGGAGAATCTGAGAAAAACCAAACATCCTCAACTAAAGTCCCAAAGAATTGATCCAGATGTTCTTTTAAAACTGTCTGAAAGGGACGACGACTGACCTTCAGATGGACTTCCTGTTGGACTTCCTGTTGGACTTCCTGCTGGACTTCCTGCTGGACTTCCTGTTGGACTTCCTGCTGGACTTCCTGCTGGACTTCCTGTTGGACTTCCTGCTGGACTTCCTGCTGGACTTCCTGCTGGACTTCCTACTAGACTTCCTGCTGGACTTCCTACTAGACTTCCTGCTGGACTTCCTGTTGGACTTCCTGCTGGACTTCCTACTGTACTTCCTGCTGGACTTCCTACTGGACCTCCTGCTGGACTTCCTACTGGACTTCCGACTGGACTTCCTGCTGGACCCTCGGCTTCAGAGTTCAGAGTCTGTATCCTCTTTCCGTCTGAGCCCATCAGGTGCCTGAAGACCCGATCAGGTCCACCAAGACCAAATCAGGTCCACCAAGACCCGATCAGGTCTACCAAGACCAAATCAGGTCCACCAAGACCCGATCAGGTCCCTGAAGTCCTGATCGAATCCCCAGACCTGGTCTCTTTACAAGAATGCTGCAATACTCCTTTCCTCCACTAGAGGCATCATGTCTTCTGTTCTGCTTCTATTAGATGAAAAAGTTTTTCCTTCCTTCATGTTTTCATAAAGTCTTTAATCTTCCAGTAATAAAACCCGACATGCAGCAGAACATTGGTCCAAGTTTGATTTGAGGAGAAACGAGCAGCTGATTGTCAGTTTGTTAGATTTTATTCTCTGATCAGCCGAGCGACAGGAAATGAAAACACTTGAACAGGAATGATGGAACCGATTCAGTTCCTACAGAACCCAGGATCTCCTGAGAGCTTCAGAACCTCTGAGCAGCAGCGAGAGAAGCTGGAACTTCTCACGTGTTTCCTACTGAAGCTGATTTGGTGGAAAAACAGAACAAATCCAGTAAACGTGTCTCAGGACTTTGTGGGATTAAGACACAATCGGTGGTGTTGTAACAGGATGTGGGATTAACTCAGAATAAAGCCCAGCGTGACTCTGGGGCGTTCCAGATCAGCAGTTGGACCAGCAGCTCTCTTTGTGGTTTTACTTCAGCTGAGACGAGTGTTGGACGGGAGCGCCCCCGCTGGGCCGTCAGCAAAACTGGACCTGAACTTTTAGAAGATTAATTCATCTTCTATTTTTCTGTTGAGGAAATAAAAATGTATTTATTTTGGCTGAAAAGAGAAAAATTGTATTTGAAGACAAAAGTTAAATGTGCAGTAATAAGAATGTTTTAGAGGAACGTCCCAACAGACTGGGAGGACTGAAGAATCTGGAGCTTTAGATTATATCTTCATTCAGCAAATGTTTCAGTCGAGGGATTAACGGTTCAATTCCAGAGCAGCTCTTCTTTTGTCTTTAGGAACTAAATCACTTTGATGGAAACCGAACATTAAACACAAAGTTAACTTTTATTGAAGTCCAAGTCCTGGAGGGGGGGGGGGGGGGGGGGGGGGGGGGGGGGCGACGTGGACTTCCTGCTCCTTCTTCACTCAGGTCCCCTGAACGCCTCGTTACCTTGTTTTGTAGACGATGACAGTGACCACTAGAGGTCGCCACCAAGCTCACGTTCAGGTTCTAATAGTGCGGCGGAGCCCGACCACCAAGGGACCGGCAGCAGTGAAGCAGCCTCATCACGAGGCCCCATGTCTTGGTAAAGTCCCGGCAGGACGGTGAAGAAGGTATTTCATGTGAATGTGACCTGAAACAACCAAAGAAGGAGGGACTGGAACATCGTGGCCGTTAAAACAAGTCGTCCATTTCCTGCTCGGCGTCACTCCTGCTTGGGTTTCTTCCTTCTGCACATTCGGAGCCACAGGAGTCGTATGGATCCGACCAGCAGGGCCGTCAGGAGGACCAGTACCACCAACAAGAAGCAGAGCACATCCAGGGAGTAGTACGCATACCAGGACATCTTAAAGGACTCGGTGCGTAAGTGTGCAGCTCCTTTGTGTCTCATAACGAACTCGGTCCAGAACACGGCAGAGTCCAGTGGATGTGTGGGTTTGTCCCGGTGCAGCAAAGACAGCCGCCTCATGTTGTTCCGGTAGGACGGGTCATGAAGAACCTCTCGTAGCGCTTCCAGGAAGCTCCGCCGGGTGGTTTGGGTCACGTCCACCACCTTGGCGGTTCCTCGCACCTCCATTCGCAAAAGGTTCTCGAACTGGTCAAAGATGAGAGGAACTCCTACGATCGGCACGCCGTGGTAAATGGACTCGTAGATCCCGTTGGTGCCTCCGTGGGCAACGAAGGCTTTGATCTTGGGGTGACCCAGCAGGTCGTTCTGGGGCATCCACTTCAGCAGAAGCGTGTTGTTCCCTATATTGTCGGGGCGTTCTCCGGCATGTCTCCAGATGATCTTCTGAGGAAGTTGAGCAAAGGCAGCAGCGATTTCCGAAGTGATTTCTTTGGGCAGACCTTTGACCAATGTCCCAAGAGACATGAGGATGAAGCCGTGGTCTCCTGAACTCTGGACGAAGTCTTCCAGCTCCGCCGATAAGGGCTGAGACGGCTTACATTGAAACCCACCGATGTAAACGACGTTCGGCATGGTCGGCCTCGGGAACTCAAAGACGAAGTCCATCCTCATGAGCCACATGTCGGCTCCCTGAAGGAGGTGGTAGAAGTTGACATCGGGACCGAAGTAGCGCTCCACCAGCCGGTCGTAGTGAGGGCACACGATGGCCTTGTCGATCCAGGTGTTGAAGGCGTAGAAGAGTATGTTCTGGATTCTCTGCAGGAAGGTCATTTTGTCAGATGCGGCGTATCCAGAGGTTGGAACGTAAGACGGAGGAGACGGCGCGATGACAAAGTGAGCCTCCCCGCTGGTGATCCATTTCACGTTAAAAACTGTTGGTAGCTTCAGTTCATGAGCCATCAGAACTCCGCTGGGCAGACCAGGATCCAGGAGAACCACATCGAACCGAGCGTCCCGGATGCTCTGCATCAACGGCTTGTTCTCAAACATTTCCACCACCAGCTGACTGGCCTGCCGGTGGATCTCTGAAAGGGACCCGAGCAGTTCCCAGTAGAAGTTCACAAAACCCATGAGAGAGGTTCCTTCCTTCTGGATCAGCAGCATCTTCTCCAGGAAGGTCAGAAAGTAGTCCTCGTTCTCGATCATGAGGGCCTCCGGTAGGGTGACGGTGATGGAGCGGTAATGTGGCGCCTCCTCCTTGATGTACCAGCTGGTCGCCGTGCGGACGACGGTCACCTGGTGGCCTCCGGCATGCAGCCGCTGGATCAGCAGGTTCATGTTGACCCAGTGACTCCCATCAACCGGGAACACCAGGACCTTCCCCCCCCCGACCCCCCCGGGCAGAAAACACCAAGTCGCCACCAGAAGAAGGAGGAGAACTCCTGGGGGGCGCGCCATCGCTTCACCCTGAGGAACAATGAAACACAACAGCTGTCAGTGGAACAATGGTTGATGGTTGATGTGTTGAGGACTGAAACCAGGAGTGCTACAGAAAACACTGAAACCTGAAACACTGAAACACTGAAACACTGAAACACAGAAACACAGAAAACACTGAAACACAGAAAACACTGAAACACTGAAACACTGAAACACAGAAACACTGAAACACTGAAACACTGAAACCCTGAAACACAGAAAACACTGAAACACAGAAAACACTGAAACACTGAAACACAGAAAACACTGAAACACTGAAACACAGAAAACACTGAAACACAGAAAACACTGAAACACTGAAACACAGAAAACACTGAAACACTGAAACACAGAAAACACTGAAACACTGAAACACAGAAACACTGAAACACTGAAACACAGAAACACAGAAAACACTGAAACACAGAAAACACTGAAACACTGAAACACAGAAAACACTGAAACACTGAAACACAGAAACACTGAAACACTGAAACACAGAAACACAGAAAACACTGAAACACAGAAAACACTGAAACACTGAAACACTGAAACACAGAAAACACTGAAACACTGAAACACAGAAACACTGAAACACTGAAACACAGAAACACAGAAAACACTGAAACACAGAAACACTGAAACCCTGAAACACAGAAAACACTGAAACACTGAAACACAGAAACACTGAAACACTGAAACACAGAAACACAGAAAACACAGAAACACTGAAACACAGAAACACAGAAACACTGAAACACTGAAACACTGAAACACACAAACACTGAAACACAGAAACACAGAAAACACTGAAACACAGAAACACTGAAACACTGAAACACAGAAACACTGAAACACAGAAACACTGAAACACTGAAACACAGAAACACAGAAACACTGAAACACTGAAACACTGAAACACTGAAACACACAAACACTGAAACACTGAAACACAGAAACACTGAAACACTGAAACACTGAAACACTGAAACACAGAAACACAGAAAACACTGAAACACAGAAACACTGAAACACAGAAAACACTGAAACACTGAAACACTGAAACAATGAAACACAGAAACACTGAAACACAGAAACACTGAAACACTGAAACACTGAAACACTGAAACACTAAACAACAAGAAGCTCTGAAGCAGAGCAGAATGAAGCTTCATGGTAGAAACATGAACGATGTCGCCGCTCAGTTCTACTGATGGAGGTAAAAATGTAAAACAGCTTCCAACCAGCTGAACTTCTGCTCCTTAACTTCCTTTAACTATCACGAGGCTTCAGTGTTTCACTGATCTGCTTCAGTCTGACGGTTTCCTGTGACACTGATCTGCTCCGATGTCACTTCCTGTTGTCTCGGTCTGCTCGCCCCCCCCCCCCCCCCCCCCGACCTGCTGTTTGCTTCAGGTAGAAGCCGATTCAGTGTTTTCTCTCCTTGATTCTTGGTTTTGAACCAATTTAAAGGTTTGTACTGTTTCCTGTCTGACCGCTGCGGCTCTGGTCTCGGTTCCACCGTCACGTTTCAAGATATCAGCAGCAGGAAGTTTGTTTTGCAGGAGCAGCTTCCCTCCGGTGTGTCCAACCGTATCGCTGGCCGCCGTATAGCGAGCAACCACAGATCAGCTCACACTCAAGTGTTCTGCAGGAGATATTAAGCTGCGGTAAGCTGAAGTCAGTGGCCATTAATGCTCCTGCAGCTCCGGAACTCGTTGGGTTTTCGGATTCCACTCCAGAGTCAGGAAGCTAAAGGAATTAGCCGAGACGCCAGCAGCCGCCACCGGAGACACGGAGGGAATGAAAACAGGTTGGACACATCAGTCCTACGGTGGTCGTTTCTAGAAGCTCCTCCCACGTGTTGACGCTGATCAGGAGACACTAAAGGGAACCTTCTCGGTAGAGATCTGGAGCAGCGATTACGATTCAGACTCCAATGAGTTGAGGTTCTGCAGCGTTTATTCCTCAGGAACTAGAACCGCAGGTTTCCTGGAACTCCAGCAGAATCCTTCAGTCTGAACTACTCAAACACACAGCAG
>NC_137635.1:431257-438757 GCF_963383615.2 Lipophrys pholis | reverse complement strand
ATGTGAGTAAAAAGGTGTTGGACTTTTGCTCACAGCTTCACTTGGTACTGCTCTGTAGTACTCTAGATGAGCCAGCAGGTGGCATCACTGTGCAACAAATTGGCAGAGCCTGAGACACTTTCTTCTTTGTATTCGAGTACTATTACTTTTAAAGTGATTTAAATGTACTCAGTGAAGGAGTGTTGCTACAGAAACACAAGTGAAGTTTGTAGAATTAAACATTCAGAAGTTTCTCAAAGTAAATAACAGTAAACAAATAAAAAGGAACTTCAATGTTAAAAATAACAACGTTTTTGACAAAAATCCTGTCGATCAAAATGTTTGAATGTTTTAACTCATCGAGTGACTTTTGATTTTGAGTCACATGGTGCTGATTGTTTTGTTGAAGGACAAATCACCTGAAGAAATACTGAAGGACTGGAAACACCCGGTCCCCTCGGACCGGGTTCACTGAGGTTAGACTGTTTTAAAACTGTAAAGGTTCTTTATTCCTGATTACTGCATTATGAGCCATTGGTACTGCAGCGGTACTGCAACTAGTTTATGTGGACAATCTGTTTTATTTAGCAGGTTTCTGAAATGTTCAGTTGTTTGTGAAGTTGATCAGAACATCAGAACATCAGGATCCAAACCAGCCAGCACACGGGAAGATGCCATAGAAAGCCTTGATATTTTTAGAACTTGGTTCTTCAGAGTGTGGAGAACCTGAGAGACGATCCACCTGGAGGAACGGAAACAGGTTGGACCTGCTGGTTGACCCCCTGATGGGACGGTTAGGGTTGGTTAGGGTTGGTTAGGGTTGGTCCGTCTGAGTCTTTATCTGAGATCACATGAATGTTTAGTTCTGAGTCACTGAGCTTCAGTCTGAACGTTGAACTGGTCCACCAGGACCAACCAGTCTGAGCAGCCCAACCCTGGAACCTGAGTCCCACGAGGGACTGTGCTGGGGGGGGGGGGGGGGGGGGGGGGGGGGGGGGGGTTAACATGAAACGCTTTCTGGTGCATTTAATTGAATAAAAACTGTTCACCTGGACCTCACCTGTTCACCTGGACCTCACCTGGACCTCACCTGTTCACCTGGACCTCACCTGTTCACCTGGACCTCATCTGTTCACCTGGACCTCACCTGGACCTCACCTGGACCTCACCTGTTCACCTGGACCTTGAAATGTTAATTTATTCCGACTGTTTATCTTCTCATTGTGTTTAATGAATCCCCCCCCCCCCTCCCCCCCCCCCCCCCCCCCCCCCCCCCCCCCCCCCCCACCACACACACACACACAGGTTTGTCATGTCAGACTATATTTATTGGATTCATTGTGTTTGTGTCACAGGAACAATCTTCCCCGACAGGACAGGACAACAGGAAGCAGAGCGGCGCCCCCTGCAGGTCAGTAGGGGCTTTGCTGCGTGGGGGGGCTGAAGACCTTCTCCCAGACCTCCACCTTCATCATGGACCTGCCGAGCGGCGACATTGTGACCATGACGTCCAGGTAGCTGCCCTGGAACAGCAGGATGTTGCCGGTGGACTCCTGCCTCTTGAAGGCCACCTGCTCCTTGTCGTAGTACATCTCCTTGTACATCGCCTTGTCGCAGGTCCTGGACGCCTCGTAGATCGCCACCGCGTGCCAGTTCTTGTACATGTTGTTGTCGTAGGGCACGGAGAACATGATGGCGATCTGGTCTGAGGGGCTGTTGCTGCCCCTCTTGAACACGTTGTAGCACAGGACCCCCCACCGGCGCCCTCCGCCTTGCCGCTGCTCTTGGTGAAGTTGCAGACCTCGGTCTTAAGGGGGCGCACTGTGGGCTGCGGCGGGCTGTGGCAGTGGGCCGCTGTCCAGGTAGACCCTGGGAGGAGGTAGAGGACAGTTAGGAGGAGGAACTGAGCTTTCAACCGCCGCCACCGATCAGCTGAATCCTGCCGATGTCGAGACCAGCACCACATCGGGCCTGAAGACTTGTGGAGGACCACATTTTAAAAAAGATCGTTGGCCACCACAGAATCCAAGATGGCCACCCTTTTTCAAGATGGCCACCCTTTTCAAGATGGCCACCCTTTTTCAAGATGGCCACCCTTTTTCAAGATGGCCACCATTACCAGTACAAAACAACAAACAGGATGAAAAGTAACAGAATGAACACATTTCTATAATTCTGATCTGAGCTTGTAGATTTATAACGTCTTTTTGTTTATAACAAGTGTGTCAAATAATCAGCTCTTTCTCCAGAGCAGAGTAGAGCAGAGTAGAGTAGAGCAGAGCAGAGCAGAGCAGAGCAGCAGTAGAGCAGAGCAGAGCAGAGCAGAGCAGAGTAGAGTAGAGTAGAGCAGAGCAGAGCAGAGCAGCAGCAGAGCAGAGCAGAGCAGAGTAGAGCAGAGCAGAGCAGCAGTAGAGCAGAGCAGAGCAGAGTAGAGGCAGAGCAGCAGTAGAGCAGAGCAGAGCAGCAGTAGAGCAGAGCAGCAGTAGAGCAGAGTAGAGCAGAGCAGAGCAGCAGTAGAGCAGAGCAGAGCAGAGCAGAGCAGCAGTAGAGCAGAGCAGAGCAGAGTAGAGTAGAGCAGAGCAGAGCAGCAGTAGAGCAGAGTAGAGCAGAGCAGAGCAGCAGTAGAGCAGAGCAGAGCAGAGTAGAGCAGAGTAGAGCAGAGCAGAGCAGAGTAGAGTAGAGCAGAGCAGAGCAGCAGTAGAAGTAGGACTTTGGTTTCAGCAGTCAGCCACATGGACTCTTTGTATTGGTCCTCAAAGAGACGTCCAGCGGCCGGGCGTCTCGCCGGCGTTACCAGGTGGGGCAGCTCAGTCTGGGTGGAGTAAAATGTTCATGCTGGATGTTGTCTAGTTGTTTGTGGCGTCACTTCGATATGTAAATCATTCTGATTGGTCAAAGAGTCAAAATACATTAAAAATGGGTCTCTCTATGGCGGAAATGGCAGCCATCTTGAAAGTTGTCAGCCATTTTTAGAAACCCCGCGGACGTCCGTACCAAACGTGGTGCTAAATGGACGATGTTTTGGCTGCTCTGCTGAGCGACGGAATCAGAACCAGAGTCAGAATCGGGTTTATTGCCAAATGAAAACGATACCAGGAATTTGTTTTGACGGTGCTGGAGTGACGGAGGAGCATCACTCACTTGGGGTCGGTCAGGCAGAAGCTGGTGGTGTTGTTGGCGATCTCGATGGTCACATTCCTGCTGCTCTTCAGGTTGGCCGCCAGAGCTTCAGCTGTTTCAGGCATGTTGGTGCTCTGTGGAGGCTGCTCTGGAGCAGAGGAACAAACTGTAAGACCAGAGCTGCTAGAGTTTACATCCTGAGCCGCTAGAGTTACATCCTGAGCTGCCAGTTACACCTAGATCTGCCAGAGTTACATCTAGAGCTGCCAGTTACATCTAGATCTGCCAGAGTTACATCTAGAGCTGCCAGTTACACCTAGATCTGCCAGTTACATCTAGATCAGCCAGAGTTACATCTAGAGCTGCCAGTTACACCTAGATCTGCCAGTTACATCTAGATCAGCCAGAGTTACCTGCAAACCCCCCAGAGTGTCTAGAGTTACCAGAGTTACAGAGCAGCGGACCCCAACAAGCTGCTCCAACACAAATATCAGCAGCCGTTTGCTCACCTGTCAGGATCAGGTGTGTCGCTGCGTCGCTGAAGCTGAATGACTGAGCTCGAAGGCTGAGACCTGCCTCCACCCACTCTGTCTCCACCCACTCTGTCTCCTCCTACTGCCTCCTTCCACTCAGCCTCCACCCACTCTGTCTCCACCCACTCTGTCTCCTCCTACTGCCTCCTTCCACTCTGCCTCCACCCACTCTGTCTCCACCCACTCTGTCTCCTCCTACTGCCTCCTTCCACTCTGCCTCCACCCACTCTGTCTCCACCCACTCTGTCTCCTCCTACTGCCTCCTTCCAGTCTGCCTCCACCCAATCTGTCTCCACCCACTCTGCCTCCACCCACAGTGTTGCTCCAGGGGCGTAGCCCCCCCCCCACTGAAAAGTGACCAGATTGCCAGAGATAAATTCTGAGTATTATTCGTGGTTACTTTACATTATTTGAAGTAACTCCTACCAAGTAGAATGTAAACATTTACGTGACCCTTTGGGTGGAGTTTTGCAGTACTTTGTGTAATGACTTAGAATTTATACACGTGCACCGTATGGTATAATTATTACCTGTATACGATCTTTATAGCTCATCCTGCAGAACATTACATGTCACTGAGGTTCAGTCCTTTTCTGCTCCACCCCCTCTTCTCTTCACCCTGGTGAACTCCGCCCACCGTCTCCACCTGCTGCCTGCCACTCAGTGTCTCCGCCCACAGTGTCCTCGACACACAGTCAGCTCAGGTATGTGAGGGCGGCGTACAGGTCCAGGTCCAGGTACAGGTACAGGTACGGGTGTGGTCGGCAGCCTAACGATCATTTCTCCAGCTCCTCCACCCAGCAACCAGCCGGTTGGGTCAGCTCGAAGAGTTGCTTCACCCGATCGGCTGAACGCTGGACGGAGGAAACCACCAATCCGACACAGTAGAAAACTAAGAAAACTACAAACTAGATGCACCAAATAGAATAAATCCTTGATCACTATGGATCTGGTCTCCACCCTTGGTGGAGGAAGTGAACTTTTATTGTGAAAATAAAACTACAGTTCATCTTATTGTGAAACACCGTTTATCTCCTAAACCTCTCAGGTCTGACCTGAACCCAGGGGACTGTGTGTCTACCTGGACAGGTGAGCAGGACACACACACACACACACACACACACACACACACACACACACACACACACACACACAGTCTCTCGTTGCTAAAACCAGATAACTATTGAAACTCATTATTTAATATTTCAGTTTGCTGACGATGTTTGATCAAACTGCAGCTGATCAATTCTTATGATTTGATCTGAAATCGATGGATGGATGGATGGATGGATGGATGGATGGATGGATGATGGATGGATGGATGGATGGATGGATGGATGATGGATGGATGGATGGATGGATGGATGGATGGATGGATGGATGGATGATGGATGGATGATGGATGGATGGATGGATGGATGGATGGATGGATGGATGATGGATGGATGGATGGATGGATGGATGGATGGATGGATGGATGGATGGATGATGGATGGATGGATGGATGGATGGATGGATGGATGGATGATGGATGGATGGATGGATGGATGGATGGATGGATGGATGGATGATGGATGGATGGATGGATGGATGGATGGATGGATGGATGGATGGATGGATGGATGATGGATCTGACCTGGACTCTGGTTTTGTTGTTCAATAAAGAAACAGAGACGTGAACTTGATTGATCGATACTTTATTGATTAAAGTACAGAGACACGTGCATGTGGGTTTAGTTAGGTGGGTTTAGTTAGGTGGGTTTAGTTAGGTGGGTTTAGTTGGGTGGTTTAGTTAGGTGGGTTTAGTTAGGTGGGTTATGTTGGGTGGTTTAGTTAGGTGGGTTTAGTTGGGTGGGTTTAGTTAGGTGGGTTTAGTTAGGTGGGTTTAGTTGGGTGGGTTTAGTTGGGTGGGTTTAGTTAGGTGGGTTTAGTTAGGTGGGTTTAGTTGGGTGGGTTTAGTTGGGTGGGTTTAGTTAGGTGGGTTTAGTTGGGTGGGTTTAGTTAGGTGGGTTTAGTTAGGTGGGTTATGTTGGGTGGGTTTAGTTAGGTGGGTTTAGTTGGGTGGGTTTAGTTAGGTGGGTTTAGTTAGGTGGGTTATGTTGGGTGGGTTTAGTTAGGTGGGTTTAGTTAGGTGGGTTTAGTTAGGTGGGTTTAGTTAGGTGGGTTATGTTGGGTGGGTTTAGTTAGGTGGGTTTAGTTAGGTGGGTTTAGTTGGGTGGGTTTAGTTGGGTGGGTTTTAGTTAGGTGGGTTTAGTTAGGTGGGTTTAGTTGGGTGGGTTTAGTTAGGTGGGTTTAGTTAGGTGGGGTTATGTTGGGTGGGTTTAGTTAGGTGGGTTTAGTTGGGTGGGTTTAGTTAGGTGGGTTTAGTTAGGTGGGTTTAGTTGGGTGGGTTTAGTTGGGTGGGTTTAGTTAGGTGGGTTTAGTTAGGTGGGTTTAGTTGGGTGGGTTTAGTTAGGTGGGTTTAGTTAGGTGGGTTTAGTTGGGTGGGTTTAGTTAGGTGGGTTTAGTTAGGTGGGTTTAGTTGGGTGGGTTTAGTTAGGTGGGTTTAGTTAGGTGGGGTTTAGTTGGGTGTGGGTTGAGGTGCAGGTGTGTTGATCTGTGTGTTGAGGCAGTGGGCGGGGCCTGTGGCGCTCATCCCATCCTGTCGTAGAGCTCGAGCTTCACGATGCCGCAGCCCTCGTCGTTCATGGTGGCGCGGATCTCCAGCTTGTCGGAGCGGAAGGTGACGCCGGAGCCGTCGGCCTCGTGGCGGGTGAAGTCGCTCTGGTCCTTGTCCTTGTACATGTGCTCGAACAGCTTCTTGTCGCAGTCGCGCGGCTCGGAGAAGATGGCGACGGCGAGCCAGTTCTTGTAGAAGTTGTAGTCGAAGGGCACGGAGAACATGACGGCCACCTGACCCACCGAGCGCCGGCTCGCCATGTCGAACAGCTCGTAGGTCATGACCCCCCACGGCCCCCCGACGCCGTGTTGTCGTCCTTGGTGAAGGAGCACACCTCCGTCTTGCCGGGGGTCAGCGTGGGCTGGGGGGGGGCTGAAGGGGAAGCCGCTCTCCATGTGAACCCTGGGGGGGGGGGAGGGGGGGGGGAGGGGGGGGGCGGAGTTATAGATCCTATATCATTAATCTAATAAGCACAAATATATAAAGAGTAGAAAAGAATGTGTTTTTTATTCTCCTGAATCTTCTTGACTTCCTGGTCACCATGATGGGGTGGACTGTTCAGGAATGATGATCAGATTGATCAGCTGATCAGATTGATCAGCTGATCAATCAGCTGGAGGTCCATCAGTGCTCAGTCTTACTTTGGGTAGATGAGGAAGTGCTTGGTGGTGATGTTGGTGATCTCCATGGTGCAGTTCCGGTTGGTGCCGATGGTGTGAGAGTGAGCTTCTGCATTGTCAGGCATGATGGCGGCTGCTGGAATCCTCCTGAGACCGAGAGGAGAGTTAGAGGGGGGGGGGGGGGGACTCAACACAGAACCAAAGAACTCAACACAGAACCAAAGAACTCAACACAGAACCAAAGAACTCAACACAGAACCAAAGAACTCAACACAGAACCAAAGAACTCAACACAGAACCAAAGAACTCAACACAGAATGAGAATGAAGCTGCAGGAGAACTCACTCTGCTGGAAGTCACTCTGCTGGAAGTCACTCTGCTGGAACTCACTCTGCTGGAAGTCACTCTGCTGGAAGTCACTCACTGGACGGCCGGGACTCTTCTGACTGCAACAGGCAGTTTGGATGTGACAGGAGTGAGAGACACGCCCACCTGGTCACACCCTCACCTGAGCTGCAGGTGGGCGTGGCTCTGCGACAGGTGGGCGTGGCTCTGTGACAGGCGGGCGTGTTTTATGTAACAGGTGGGC
>NC_137635.1:394550-429550 GCF_963383615.2 Lipophrys pholis | reverse complement strand
ACTGAACTGAATCACTGAACTGAATCACTGAACTGACTCACTGAACTGAATCACTGAACTGAATCACTGAACTGACTCACTGAACTGACTCACTGAACTGAATCACTGAACTGACTCACTGAACTGACTCACTGAACTGAATCACTGAACTGAATCACTGAACTGACTCACTGAACTGAATCACTGAACTGAATCACTGAACTGACTCACTGAACTGACTCACTGAACTGACTCACTGAACTGACTCAGACTCAGACTGAGTCAGTTCAGGACAAAGTAGCAGCACAAGAATACTTTAAAAGAACTAAAGATAAAATCTATTCTTCCAGACCTGCAGTTAATCAATGAGCTGAGCTGGTTGTGTAGATTTAACTCTTTAATGTCTGTAAATTTAAAAGAATCAACATTAAATGATCAAAATGTTTTTTATACGTTTATTTAGTTTACAAAAAGTACAAAACAATAACATGAATATTCTGGTAATGAAATGATATAAAAACAATGTGAGCAATAAAAAATGATGAGACAGGGATATTGATCAGAGATATTGATCAGTGATATTGATCAGACAGGGATATTGATCAGGGATATTGATCAGTGATATTGATCAGACAGTGATATTGATCAGAGATATTGATCAGTGATATTGATCAGACAGAGATATTGATCAGTGATATTGATCAGTGATATTGATCAGACAGAGATATTGATCAGTGATATTGATCAGACAGTGATATTGATCAGTGATATTGATCAGTGATATTGATCAGACAGTGATATTGATCAGTGATATTGATCAGTGATATTGATCAGACAGAGATATTGATCAGTGATATTGATCAGTGATATTGATCAGACGATGGCCTGATGAACTTTTAGTTTAAAACCACATGAGAATTAAAAAAGATAAAGATTCACATGATAAAAAAAAAAGGTGCAAACGTGTCATCAGGGATCATTTTCTTGTTCATGACTTCAATTCTAAGAAATATTTATTTTATCGTCTTCAGTCGGGTTTATATAGAAGAAAATACATAAAAAGAAAATTTACAAAGGAAATGAATCTTTAAAGGGGCAGTAATACCACTTTTATACAGTGGGTGGCAGTGAGGAGTCATTGTTCCTCACAGTTTCAGCACTTGGACTCACTGCACCACCTGGTGATACGAAGAGGTACTGCAGTACTGATTTGGCTCCAGTTACTAATAAGCGTATTTAATTCTTTTGCAAACTTGAGCCTGTTTTCCCAAAAGAAACTTTTACGTTGTGGATCTTCACCTGTTGGTTTCTTTTAATTTGACAGAATGATAAAAGGATTTAGATTACATTTCCTGTCTAGTTACATTGTGTTCCATTTTGTAATCTACATTACTCCGGCGAGCTATAGGGGGCGCCAGACACGCCCACTGCAGACCACAATACTTTAATGAAATACTTTGACGAGAGTCACACCAGGTCGTGATTCGTTCTGGTTTGTTGATTTGTTGGTTCTCTGGTCTCTGGTTCTCTGGTCCTCTGGTCTCTGGTCTGGTTCTCTGGCCTCTGGTCTGGTTCTCTGGTCTCTGGTCTGGTTCTCTGGTCCTCTGGTCTCTGGTCTGGTTCTCTGGTCTGGTTCTCTGGCCTCTGGTCTGGTTCTCTGGTCTCTGGTCTGGTTCTCTGGTCCTCTGGTCTCTGGTCTGGTTCTCTGGCCTCTGGTCTGGTTCTCTGGTCTCTGGTTCTCTGGTCTCTGGGTCTAAGGACTCCACTGGACCCTCCAGAGGACTCACTTCTGAGGGAACATGACTCCGGCAGCGATGTCGGCGATGCCGGTCTTGAGCTCCACCCAGTGGTTGTAGTTGGTGACGGAGGTGTAGACTCCTGGTTTGAGGCGCTCGGCGCAGCCTTGGCCCCAGCTGACCACCCCGAACAGGAAGAGCCGCTCCGCCACGGCGCACACCAGGGGGCCGCCAGAGTCTCCCTGCAGGGACCACAAGGGGTTAGACAGACCTGGGGCAACACAGTCCAGGTCACAAACACCGAGTCCAGAGAGTCCAGGTCAGGGTCCAGGTCAGTGTCCAGTGGGTCCAGGTCAGAGTCCAGTGGGTCCAGAGAGACCAGGTTAGAGAGTCCAGTGGGTCCAGAGAGTCCAGGTCAGAGTCCAGTGGGTCCAGAGAGTCCAGGTCAGAATCCAGTGGGTCCAGAGAGACCAGGTTAGAGAGTCCAGTGGGTCCAGAGAGTCCAGGTCAGAGTCCAGTGGGTCCAGAGAGTCCAGGTCAGAATCCAGTGGGTCCAGAGAGTCCAGGTCAGAGTCCAGTGGGTCCAGAGAGACCAGGTCAGAGTCCAGTGGGTCCAGAGAGTCCAGGTCAGAGTCCAGGTCAGTGTCCAGTGGGTCCAGAGAGACCAGGTCAGAGTCCAGTGGGTCCAGAGAGACCAGGTCAGAGAGTCCAGTGGGTCCAGAGAGTCCAGGTCAGAGTCCAGTGGGCCCAGAGAGACCAGGTCAGAATCCAGTGGGTCCAGAGAGTCCGGGTCAGATGGGGTCAGTACCTCACAGGCGTCCCGGCTCCAGTCCGAACTGCCGGCACACAACATGTTGTCACTGAGTTTGTCTCCATAATGATCCTCCTGTCGACACACAGAGTCTGAGACCAGGTCCACCTGGACCTCCCTCAGGTACTGGGACCGGTACCACAGACCTGCAGGGACAAGAAGTCATGGTCTCATTCACAGGAAGTCAACAGGAGGTCATGTTGTCCCTCCTGTCTCCTTCTCTATCTCCTTGTCCTTCAGCCCGGAAATGCTTTGTGATGCGGCCATGATGAGGACTGTGAGTTCTCACTAAGCTAAGGAAAGGAGGCTCATTGCTTCCTTTAGGAACCACTGATGCTTCCTTTAGGAACCACTGATGCTTCCTTTAGGAACCACTGATGCTTCCTTTAGAACCTCCTTTAGCCTAGGAACCACTGATGCTTCCTTTAGAACCTCCTTTAGCCTAGGAACCACTGATGCTTCCTTTAGAACCAAAGCAATAATCTGCCTAGAACAAGTTGAAATCATCTAGAACCCAGATGAACTTTTTCAGAAACTCGTAGTTCTTTCCCACCATGGCAGACGTCACTAAGTGAAAGTCTGACTGCCTCACCCCCGTGATCTCCTTTACTAACTCCTTTAGGAAGCCTCCTAACACCTTTACTAACTCCTTTAGGAAGCCTCCTAACTCCTTTAGGAAGCCTCCTAACACCTTTACTAACTCCTTTAGGAAGCCTCCTAACTCCTTTACTAACTCCTTTAGGAAGCCTCCTAACTCCTTTCCTTAACTCCTTTAGGAAGCCTCCTAACACCTTTCCTAACTCCTTTAGGAAGCCTCCTAACTCCTTTCCTTAACTCCTTTAGGAAGCCTCCTAACACCTTTCCTTCACTCCTTTAGGAAGCCTCCTAACTCCTTTCCTTCACTCCTTTAGGAAGCCTCCTAACTCCTTTACTAACTCCTTTAGGAAGCCTCCTAACTCCTTTCCTTAACTCCTTTAGGAAGCCTCCTAACTCCTTTACTAACTCCTTTAGGAAGCCTCCTAACTCCTTTCCTTAACTCCTTTAGGAAGCCTCCTAACACCTTTCCTTCACTCCTTTAGGAAGCCTCCTAACTCCTTTCCTTCACTCCTTTAGGAAGCCTCCTAACACCTTTCCTTAACTCCTTTAGGAAGCCTCCTAACACCTTTCCTAACTCCTTTAGGAAGCCTCCTAACACCTTTCCTTCACTCCTTTAGGAAGCCTCCTAACTCCTTTCCTAACTCCTTTAGGAAGCCTCCTAACACCTTTCACTAACTCCTTTAGGAAGCCTCCTAACTCCTTTAGGAAGCCTCCTAACTCCTTTCCTTAACCCCGTGATGTCATCCAGGGGTTCAGGTAAAGTCCATAGTTAAGGAGTTAGAGGGACAATTTGGACGTAACTATGTTCTGATTCACAGGAAGTCGTCACCTCACACTACAGGAATATCAAGCACTTCTCAACATCCAGGACTTCCTCCAGGACCTGATCCAGGATCTGATCCAGGACCTCCTCCAGGACCTGATCCAGGATCTGATCCAGGACCCCCTCCAGGACCTGATCCGGGATCTGATCCAGGACCTCCTCCAGGACCTGATCCAGGATCTGATCCAGGACCTCCTCCAGGATCTGATCCAGGACCTGATCCAGGACTTGATCCGGGACCTGATCCAGGATCTGATCCAGGACCTCCTCCGGGACCTGATCCAGGACCTGATCCAGGACCTCCTCCAGGACCTCCTCCAGGACCTGATCCAGGACCTGATCCAGGACCTCCTCCGGGACCTGATCCAGGACCTCCTCCGGGACCTGATCCAGGACCTCCTCCAGGACCTCCTCCAGGACCTCCTCCAGGATCTGATCCAGGACCTCCTCCGGGACCTGATCCAGGACCTGATCCAGGACCTCCTCCAGGACCTGATCCAGGACCTCCTCCAGGACCTGATCCAGGACCTCCTCCAGGACCTCCTCCAGGACCTGATCCAGGATCTGATCCAGGACCTCCTCCGGGACCTGATCCAGGACCTGATCCAGGACGTCCTCCAGGACCTCCTCCAGGACGTCCTCCAGGACGTCCTCCAGGACGTCCTCCAGGATCTGATCCAGGACCTCCTCCGGGACCTGATCCAGGACCTCCTCCAGGACCTCCTCCAGGACCTCCTCCAGGACCTCCTCCAGGACCTGATCCAGGACCTGATCCAGGACCTCCTCCAGGACCTTCTTCTTGTTCCCGTCACTCTCAGGAGTTTTAGGCCTCGTCTACACGACAACATAGACGAGTGTAAACGTTCCTCACTTTGGGGTTTGAAGAACGATGCCGGAGCTCCGAGTGGCTGCCGGGATGGAAGGAGAACCAGGTGGGAGAACCATCTCTATATGACCTTAAGGAACATCTGATCTGCTGCCTCCTTCACACTGTCCAGCTGGTTCTCTCTTATTAATACTGAAGTCAGCTAAACATCATGTAGAGTCCTGAACTGGTTCCTGATCCAGCTCCTGGTTCCCGAGCTGGTTCCTGAGCTGGTCTGCAGGCCGATGACGTTCCTCACCGTGTTGCTCCTTCCCGTAGCCGGAAACCTCGCAGGTGGTTCCTGGCAGAAGCTTCTGGAACGGCGGTGGGAGGCAGACGGTTCTCACTGATTGGCTCTCCTCAGCACAACGTCCACGTCTGGACCGCAGCTTCAGCAGAGCTGCAAAACAATCAACTACCGTGAGAAACGATCAACTACCGGGAGAAACGATCAACTACCGGGAGAAACGATCAACTACCGAGAGAAAATCAACTACCGAGAGAAACGATCAACTACCGAGAGAAACGATCAACTACCGTGAGAAACGATCAACTACCGAGAGAAAATCAACTACCGGGAGAAACGATCAACTACCGTGAGAAAATCAACTACCGGGAGAAACGATCAACTACCGAGAGAAACGATCAACTACCGAGAGAAAATCAACTACCGAGAGAAACGATCAACTACCGAGAGAAACGATCAACTACCGTGAGAAACGATCAACTACCGAGAGAAAATCAACTACCGGGAGAAACGATCAACTACCGAGAGAAACGATCAACTACCGAGAGAAAATCAACTACCGGGAGAAACGATCAACTACCGAGAGAAACGATCAACTACCGAGAGAAAATCAACTACCGGGAGAAAATCAACTACCGGGAGAAACGATCAACTACCGGGAGAAACGATCAACTACCGAGAGAAACGATCAACTACCGTGAGAAACGATCAACTACCGAGAGAAATGATCAACTACCGTGAGAAACGATCAACTACCGAGAGAAAATCAACTACCGGGAGAAATGATCAACTACCGTGAGAAACGATCAACTACCGAGAGAAAATCAACTACCGGGAGAAATGATCAACTACCGTGAGAAACGATCAACTACCGTGAGAAACGATCAACTACCGAGAGAAACGATCAACTACCGTGAGAAACGATCAACTACCGAGAGAAAATCAACTACCGGGAGAAATGATCAACTACCGTGAGAAACGATCAACTACCGAGAGAAACGATCAACTACCGTGAGAAACGATCAACTACCGAGAGAAAATCAACTACCGGGAGAAACGATCAACTACCGTGAGAAACGATCAACTACCGAGAGAAACGATCAACTACTGTGAGAAACGACGAATCCTCAAACCTTCACTTCAGAGTGTGTGTGTGTGTGTGTGTGTGAGTGTGTGTGAGTGTGTGTGTGTGAGTGTGTGTGTGTGTGTGTGTACCGATGTCATGGTTGAAGTTGCCCTCGCGGTCGTCGAACCCTTCGTGGACCACCACCTCCTCCACCCTGAAGTTCTGCTCCGCCGCCGGGTTGCTCTCGTTCAGAGCGTTTCTCCCTAAAGACACGCTGAAGCGTCGCGGCTTCTTCTGGATGCTGAGACATAGAACCATAGAACCTTAGAACCACAGAACTATACAACCATAGAACCATAGATCCACAGAACTATACAACCATAGAACCACAGAATGATAGAACCGTAGAACCACAGAACTGTAAAACTGTAGAACTATAGAACCATAGGACCACTCAACCAGTGAACCAGTGAACCACAGTTGACCAGTTGTATTTTTATGTTCAGACACTAGGGGGTGTTGTCAGCAGCTGTTGAAAGTAACTAAAAAAGTAACTTGTTATCTAACTTGCTTTTAGTTACTTTAAAAAGTAACTGAAATAAGTAATCAGTAATCATATTACTGGTGGCAGATGTCCTACCCGTCGGGGAAGCAGTGGGCAGCGGTCAGCACCCAGCAGTGGTGGATCAGACTGCCCCCACACAGGAACACCTTCTGCCCCGACCGGCGGTAGAAGATGGCCGACACCCAGGGCTGGTTCTCCACCGAGGAGACGCTCCCTCCCACGATCTTCATCTGCCTGGGCCTGGAGCGCCGGCCACACTCTGGAGCACACACACACACACACACACACACACACACACACACACACACACACACACACACACACACACACACACACACACACACACACACACACACACACACACACACACACACACACACACACACACACACACACACACACACACACACACACACAGTTCAGATGTGCGTCCGTCACACAGGGACATCAGGGTGTTCCAGGACCGAGGACCAACCTGGTCCAGCGTCTGAGGACGTAGGAGGAGCGGGACCAGGACCAGCAGGACCAGCAGGACCAGCAGGACCAGCAGGACCAGCAGGACCAGCAGGACCAGGAACTACCAACAGAGATGGTTTTTAATCTAAAACATCTTCAGGATGAAGGATGTGAGGAAAGTCTTCATCAGGTCACCTCCTCCTTCTGGTTGTTTTCAGGTGATTGTGGTGGTGATAGTTATTCTAGTTATTCTGAGTTATTCCAGTTATTCTAGTTATTCTAGTTATTCTGAGTTATTCTGAGTTATTCCAGTTATTCTAGTTATTCTAGTTATTCTGAGTTATTCTGAGTTATTCCAGTTATTCTAGTTATTCTGAGCTATTCTAGTTATTCTAGTTATTCCGAGCTATTCTAGTTATTCTGAGCTATTCTAGTTATTCTAGTTGTTTTACCAGTTAGTTACTTTATTGATATTTTCTTGTTAATTTAGTGAGTCTTTGTTTATATCGTCTAGTTTTTTCTGCTCGTTTCTCTCGTTTCTACATTATTCTGTGACTGTGAGTATTTTCTATCAGTTTGTCATCAGTCAGAGATTCTTGGTGTATATTTAGTAAATATTTTGTGTACTTTTGAGGCTAAACTTTGTGGTTGTGAATCTTCCTCTGGTCTCTTCTCTTCTGTCGGGTACTTTCTTGGATTTCTGGGTTATTTTGTTTTATATCACCATGATTCACTAACTGTGGTTTGGATCTTCCTCCACTAACATCCAGGTTACAGTTACTCTCCTGAGTAGAGTATTAGTACTCACAGGGCTGGGTGCCACAGCGAGGGATGTCACAGTATTCCCACTGCAGCTGCAGGTTTTTGCTGACGTAGCACCAGGGACGCATTCTGTACTGAAGGTTTCTGACGGAGAAACAAGGAAACCAAAACATTTCAGCAAGAAAAACTTTTCTCTTCTTCTGGATCCGGCAGGTTGAAGGTGAGAGGACAAGTGGAGCAGGATGGATTCAGCAGAAAGGTCAAAGGTCGTCATGAATATTCCTCTCAGGGTGGAGCGATTCAGGTGGGTGGAGCGCAGGAACTGGCCTGTTCCACTTGAATACACATGAAAAGCTGCTGAGGTCAGCGAATCCTGCATCCAAACAGCCGGCCGTGTTCAAACCATGGAAACCAGCTGCTGCTCAATAAAACTGTCCTCAAGGTCCTCAAGGTCCTCAAGGTCCTTTCAACAGCAGCTGACCACACCCCCTACAAGGTCCAAGAGCAAACGTCCAACAACACCTCTGCAGTACAGTTTGTAATATTTCTACTTTCTGTGAATATTAATGAGACCGGACCGTCCTGAAGAAGGATTGATCAATAAAAACATTTTAGACAAGAAAGGAAAACTAAAACAGATCAAATACTTAATCATTAATTATAATATTCTTTGTAATAATAATTAGAATAAAATCCTTTATTCATGTTTAAAAACAGAAGGAAGAAGTCTGAACTACTCTAGAAATGTTAAATACATGTGAGTATCTTTGCTTGGCGCTGCTGTGGCCGGCGACATCGACGAGAAGAGATCACTAGGAGGATCTAAAGGAGCTCGCCCCGCCTGGATTTCAACCATCAACCTTCCATTTCTCTGCTCTGTAAGCAGAGTCTGACACCTCCAGTCCTGAATACCTGAGAGGAGGCGGAGCTCCGGCAACGGGCCCGAGCACGTTCCTCTGGTGAAAACATTCACTGGTTCACCAGAATGGAGCTCTGATCTTCCCCCGCGGCAGAACTCAGCTTCTCTCATTAACAATAAGAATAATATTAATAATATTAATAATATTAATAATATTAATAATATTAATAATAATATTAATAATAATATTAATAATAATATTAATAATAATAAGAATCATAACTGAGCTCTGCAGGTGGACGATCGTCGACTTCAGGGTTTCTGGAGACATTAAGAAGCAGCAGTGTGACAGTTTTATTGTGAAGGTCCAGATGGACAGCTTTCACAGCAGACCTGCAGTGGTTGTGTCCCCCCAAGTCCTGGTCTGAGGACAGGTACTTCCTGCGGGTGTCGGCGTCCCACGGCTCGCACGCCAGGCCGCTGGCCGAGGTGGACGCCGAGCCACGGTAGTACAGCCCCACGCCCTCGTAGCACTCTCTGCTCTTTGCTGGGGTGAAAGATGGAGGAGGTCAGAGGTCAGAGGCCAGAGGCCAGCGGTCACGTCCAGGTGAAGAACGTCCTCCAGGTGAGTCTCCCACCTGTCTCGCATTGTCTCCCCTGGAAACCGTCAGCGCAGAGACAGAACATGTGTCGTCCAGAGGTCAGCGAGGGGACGGAGGTTCCTCCGTTCAGACAGACGCCTCCTGCAACGCCACAGCAACACGTCACGCTCAGAAACACTCCACCTGCTGCGCCGCGGGACACTCCTCACCTGAACTCGCCAAGGAAGATGAGGAGGACAAGGACGAGGAGGAAGAGGAGGGCAAGGACGAGGAGGAAGAGGAAGGCCGGGACGAAGGAGGGAAACGGAAGAATATGGTTTCTCTTCCTCCCAGCAGGCCCTGCAACAGGAAGCACATTCAGGTCAGATCAGCTCCGATGGAGGAGGTGAAGAGTGAGGCGGTGAAGAGTGAGGTGGTGAAGAGTGAGGTGGTGGAGTGAAGAGGTGAGGAGGTGAAGGGGTGAAGAGTGAGGTGGTGGAGTGAAGAGGTGAAGAGTGAGTAGGTGAAGAGTGAAGTGGTGGAGTGAAGTGTGAGGAGGTAAAGAGTGAGGAGCTGAAGAAGTGAAGAGTGAGGCGGGGAGTGGTGAGGAGGTGAAGAGTGAGGTGGTGGAGTGAAGAGGTGAGGAGGTGAAGAGTGAGGTGGTGAAGAGTGAAGTGGTGAGGAGGTGAAGAGTGAAGTGGTGAGGAGGTGAAGAGTGAAGTGGTGAGGAGGTGAAGAGTGAAGTGGTGAAGAGTGAGGTGGTGAAGAGTGAGGTGGTGGAGTGAAGTGGGTGAAGAGTGAAGAGTCAGGTGGTGAAGAGTGAAGAGGTGAAGAGTGAGGAGGTAAAGAGTGAGGGACTGAAGAAGTGAAGAGTGAGGAGGTGAAGAGTGAAGTGGTGAAGAGTGAGGCGGTGAAGAGGGGAGTGGTGAGGAGGTGAAGAGTGAGGAGGTGAAGAGTGAGGAGGTGAAGAGTGAGGAGGTGAAGAGGTGAAGGGTGAGGTGGTGAAGAGTGAGGAGGTGAAGAGTGAAGAGTGAGGTGGTGAAGAGTGAGGAGGTGAAGAGTGAGGAGGTGAAGAGTGAAGAGTGAGGTGGTGAAGAGTGAGGAGGTGAAGAGTGAAGAGTGAGGAGGTGAAGAGTGAGGAGGTGAAGAGTGAAGAGTGAGGAGGTGAAGAGTGAGGAGGTGAAGAGCTGCTCACCCCCTCAGCGGCTGCCGTCACCAACAGAAACACCCAGAAGCTGCTCATCATGTTGCTTCGATCCAGATTCTTCTTCTTCTGCTGCAGGAGACTCTTCACTCTTTTTATAGGAAGGATAGAGCGCTCTGATTGGCTGACAGCTGGCTGCTGCTGCTGGAAGGATAGAGCGCTCTGATTGGCTGACAGCTGGCTGCTGCTGCAGGAAGGATAGAGCGCTCTGATTGGCTGACAGCTGGATTTGAAGGATTCCATGGTGAAGAAATAATTTGTGAGTCAGAATCGTTAACACACTTTTAATTTTCAGGAAGTGTCAAAGACTTTAGCATGTGGAGGAGCTGGAGTCTCATCTGCAGCTGTTTTCACCAGGGATTACAGGATGTGGATTAAAATACCAAGAAAGTAACGGAACAGAGGCCAGAGGGTCGTTTCCTACTGAACGCTGCCAGGAACAGATTACTATGACTGGATTCACTCTGAGCATGCTCAGTTTGGTCCTGATGACACGACAGGAAGTAGTATCCTCTCTCAGTTTGGTGATGGCACAAGTCTGGGTTAGTTAGAACAACTAGTCTGGGTTAGTTTCCAGGAGTCTGATATTACTTCACCAGTTGTTGTTTTTACTGTTGGATCAGAATCTCTGCAGTTCTGAAGTTGAAGCTTGAAGGTGAATGGTGTTTCAGAAGTTGGTGGAGCTGCTCAGCAGCGCCCCCATCTGGTTTTCAAAGCGTTTTTTTATTCTCTTCGGTCTTTATTCATTAATTCAGGACCAATGATTCACTCTGTCACTTAGTTCACTTGGAATGAACAAGTGTGCAGTATTTTATTCAAGTAATGGAGTATTTTTATTTTGATGCTTTACCTATTTTGGTACTTTTAATGGACTGAGTAATCTGATTACTTCCTCCACCACCTGAGTTGGGGTAGTTAATATGAACCTTCACATCCGGAAGTCTCCTTTTAGGATCCTGGTTATGGTGCTGCGTTCAGGAGCCGTGGGATTTTTTAATTCTCTGAAACATGATTTAGCCAGACAACAGAAGAGAAGAAAAGAAAAGAAAAGAAAAGAAAAGAACAGAAAAGAACAGAAAAGAAAAGAAAAGAACAGAAAAGAAAAGAACAGAAAAGAAAAGAACAGAACAGGTTGATGGGTTTTCAGGATTTTCCTACCGAGTTGATTTAAATTCTGTTTTTCCAGATTAATTCTTTAGTTTTATTTACAAGTTTAGAATTTAAAAAAAAATAAAATATAATGAATAAAAATATGCTTCTATGACGAATATTTTAATGATTATTTTTACATTTGGAGGTGTGAGAGGGGGAGGGGAGGGGGAGGAGGAGGAGGAGGAGGAGGGGGGGTGGGGTGCCTCTCCTCCTGCTCACGGATCCCGGCTGCAGCAGTCAGACTGGAGCGGCCGCAGCAGCAGCAGCAGCAGCAGCAGCAGTCAGACTGGACATGGGGAACTCGGACTCTAAGCTTCACTTCAGGAAGGCGGTGATCCAGCTCACCACCGGGACTCAGGTCGGTTCCGTTTGACCGGAGAAGCGCTGCCGAGCGGCGGAGAGGAAAGTTCCTCTTTAACCGCAGCTGGAGAGCAAGTCCGGGTAACAGATGGTGGCAAGAAAGTGAGTCCAGGAGAGCAGGAGAGAGAGCAGGAGAAACCAGGAGAGAGAGCAGGAGAAACCAGGAGAGAGCAGGTGAAACCAGGAGAGAGAGCAGGAGAGAGAGCAGGAGAAACCAGGAGAGAGCAGGAGAGAGAGCAGGAGAAACCAGGAGAGAGCAGGTGAAACCAGGAGAGAGAGCAGGAGAGAGAGCAGGAGAGAGAGCAGGAGAAACCAGGAGAGAGAGCAGGAGAAACCAGGAGAGAGAGCAGGAGAGAGAGCAGGAGAAACCAGGAGAGAGTAGGAGAAACTAGGAGAGAGCAGGAGAAACTAGGAGAGAGCAGGAGAAACTAGGAGAGAGTAGGAGAGATTCCAGGAGAGAGAGCAGGAGATTCCAGGTGAAACCAGGAGAGAGCAGGTGAAACCAGGAGAGAGCAGGTGAAACCAGGAGAGAGAGCAGGAGTGATAAAACAGAATCTGCAGGTAAACGAGACTTTTCAACCAGAATCCACCTGCAGGATTTTCAGCACCTCTCCTTTAATGTTGGACTCTCCCTGTAATCCCGTCAGGAGACGTTAATCCTTATGAGTGTTTTCTCTTTAATAATCTCTAATATCTGATTAACGTTAATCCGCCATCACCATGTTTTCTTCTGTTCACCTGTTGGCTGCAGGTGTGTTCAGACCTGGTGGTGCGTTCAGGGTCCACCTCACAGTCCATCTGTTCCATCGACCGATCGCGCTGCGCAAATCAGAACCAGAATTTGCGCAGATATCCGTTGATCGCGTTGCTGAACTGGAAGAGTTGGCGCTGCGCCAATATGTGCGCTAATTAAAACATCCATTGATTAATTGCGCTGCGCAGATGGAGTCGATCACTGATCAATCAATCAGCTGCTTCCTGATCAGTTCAATTGTTTGTGTGGATTCAACTTTATCAAATCAAAAATATTTTTATCATTTCAAATGCAGACAAATACTAATCTACACTTTTAGATTTTAAAATAATATATTTTTAAACGTAATATATAGCTGAAAGTGATCGTTTTAACATTTATATAAAAAATATTCAAGAGAATTTCATTGTTCAATTGCTTCATATTGTTATTATAGAAAATAATTACACATAAGAGCCTGAAGTGGATTCTAAGTATATTTGTTTATTATTTATCTGTCAGATCCAATCAGTTCAATACTTCTGCTGTTTATGATTGAAGTACTTCTCATACAATAAATGTGGTAGAAAACTTCTTTCCTTTAATATGTGACATAAGAACAAAACCTCATATAGAATCAATAAAAATGGTTAAAACATTTAAGATATGCTGATCAACACTTTCAAACCTTTTGTCTGAAGGAAAATGTTTCTGTAGGAACTTTCTGATCAAAAGTATTAAAAATAAAATAAAAAACTGTTGAATTGATTGAAAAAGCTTGAAATGTGATCGGAAGGGGATTTGAGTGTGAGCCGAGTGTGAGCCGAGTGTGAGCTGACGTGAGGGTGACCAGAGTGAGTTGACGTGAGGGTGACCAGAGAGTGAGACGTTTGCTCTTGCAGCCGGTCGAGGCGTCAGACGACGTGTTCTGGGATCAGTTCTGGACCGACTCGTCCACCACCGTCCAGGATGTCTTCGCTCTGGTGCCGGCGGCCGAGATCCGAGCCGTCAGGGAGGAGTCTCCGTCCAACCTGGCAACCCTCTGCTACAAGGTGAGGGGGGGCAGGGGGGGGGTCCTGGATACATTCAGACCCAAGAATCCTGCTGTTTGTTGTTCCCACACCACAAGGTCAAAGGTCATTCATGTAGAGACGGAGCAGAGAGTTTCTGAAGAAGCTGCAGAGTTGAATGAAATGGGGGGTTTGTGCAGCTGCAGTCTGTCGGTTGATGCAGTGACACTTTTCTCCTGTGGTGGCAGCAGTGAGCAAAGCTTCACTTTATTACAACCACGTCTTCAGTCTGATCGGCTTTAAGCTCCTCCTTTCATTTCTTCAGCAAAACATCAGTTAGACTAGAAATCTATCATCCATCCATCATCCATCATCATCCATCCATCATCATCCATCCATCATCCATCCATCCATCCATCCATCCATCATCCATCCATCTATCATCCATCCATCATCATCCATCCATCCATCATCATCCATCCATCATCCATCCATCCATCATCATCCATCCATCATCCATCCATCATCCATCCATCATCCATCCATCATCATCCATCATCATCCATCCATCATCCATCCATCATCCATCATCATCCATCCATCATCCATCATCATCCATCCATCATCCATCCATCTATCATCCATCTATCATCCATCATCATCCATCATCATCCATCCATCCATCATCCATCCATCATCCATCATCATCCATCCATCATCCATCCATCATCATCCATCCATCCATCATCCATCCATCATCCATCATCATCCATCTATCATCCATCCATCATCCATCCATCATCCATCATCATCCATCCATCATCCATCATCATCCATCCATCATCCATCCATCCATCATCCATCATCATCCATCCATCATCATCCCTCCATCATCCATCCATCATCATCCATCCATCATCCATCATCCATCATCCACACCCCCCTTTGGGTTTCTATGTTAGAATCAGGTGATGATTGTTTCCTCCTTTTTCCTCTTCCTTTTTCCTCTTCCTGTTTCCTGTTTCCTCTTCCTGTTTCCTCTTTCCTCTTCCTGTTTCTTGCTCCTGTTTCCTGTTTCCTCTTCCTGTTTCTTCTTCCTGTTTCCTCTTCCTGTTTCCTCTTTCCTCTTCCTTTTTCCTCTTCCTGTTTCCTCTTCCTGTTTCCTGTTTCCTCTTCCTGTTTCCTCTTTGCTCTTCCTGTTTCCTCTTCCTGTTTCCTCTTCCTGTTTCCTGTCTGGGCCAGGCGGTGGAGCATCTGGTTCGGGCTGCAGACTCGGGCTGCCGGTCAGAGAAGGAGCGGGGGATGGTGGTGAACTGTACCCGGCTGCTGACCCGGATCCTGCCCTACATTTTCGAGGACCCGGACTGGAGAGGCTTCTTTTGGTCCACCGTGCCCGGGGCCGGCAGAGCGCGGGTACGATTCCCTCATGACCCTGTCTGTCTAGGTGACGGTAGACCCACTAGATCCACCAGACCCACTAGATCCACTAGACCCACTAGATCCACTGGATCCATGACATCCACTGACTAGATCCATTGGACCCAGACCCTGGTCAGAAACCAGGTGTGTGTCTGTGAGTTAACCCCCCCCCCCCCCCGGTCTCTGGTTACCTGCTGGTCTGAACACTGCCCACATTGTCTGGTGCTCCAGGTCGGCAGCTGGATGAAGGAGGGATTGAATGTCTCGTAATGAAGGTGTGAGACTGAAGTGAGGCTCGGGGGGGCGGAGGGGGGGGGGGGGGGAGGGGACCAGGACTCCAGGACTCCAGCAAAACACAACAATAAGTAAATGTGTTTTTTTCCAAATCTTAACAATATTTAAGATTTAATAATGAACCAATATTATGAAAATACAGATTAGTCTGGAGGTCACTAACGTTCCTCAGATCTGGTGATCTGGTGATCTACATCACTACGCCATGACCTCACTATCTCACTGCTTTACTACGTCACTACTTCACTATGTCACTACATCACTACGTCACTACCTCACTACGTCACTACTTCACTACCTCACTACGTCACTACCTCACTACGTCACTACTTCACTACCTCACTACTTCACTACCTCACTACGTCACTGTCACTACCTCACTATGTCACTACATCACTACCTCACTATGTCACTACGTCACTACATCACTACCTCACTGTCACTACATCACTACCTCACTATGTCACTACTTCACTACATCACTACCTCACTACGTCACTACTTCACTACGTCACTACCTCACTATGTCACTACTTCACTACCTCACTACGTCACTACTTCACTACGTCACTACCTCACTGTCACTACCTCACTATGTCACTACATCACTACGTCACTATGTCACTACTTCACTACCTCACTATGTCACTACTTCACTACGTCACTACTTCACTATGTCACTACTTCACTACGTCACTACCTCACTACGTCACTACCTCACTACGTCACTACTTCACTACGTCACTACCTCACTGTCACTACGTCACTACCTCACTGTCACTACGTCACTACCTCACTACGTCACTACATCACTATGTCACTACTTCACTACGTCACTACCTCACTACGTCACTACTTCACTACGTCACTACCTCACTGTCACTACCTCACTATGTCACTACGTCACTACCTCACTACGTCACTACTTCACTACGTCACTACCTCACTGTCACTACCTCACTGTCACTACGTCACTACGTCACTACATCACTACCTCACTATGTCACTACATCACTACATCACTACCTCACTATGTCACTACCTCACTATGTCACTACTTCACTACGTCACTACCTCACTACCTCACTACTTCACTACCTCACTATGTCACTACTTCACTACGTCACTACCTCACTGTCACTACCTCACTACCTCACTACGTCACTACCTCACTACGTCACTACCTCACTACGTCACTATGTCACTATGTCACTATGTCACTACGTCACTACGTCACTACGTCACTACGTCACTACTTCACTACGTCACTACCTCACTACGTCACTACGTCACTACGTCACTACGTCACTACTTCACTATGTCACTACGTCACTACCTCACTACTTCACTACTTCACTACCTCACTACGTCACTACCTCACTATGTCACTACTTCACTACCTCACTACGTCACTACTTCACTACGTCACTACTTCACTACGTCACTACCTCACTACGTCACTCCACTCATGTCTGTGCTTCATCCAGCTGCGGTCACATGACCATAAAGCATGGCGTGGTCCCAGAGCCGTCCAGGAAGTAGCTTCAGTCCATTGTGCGGTCCCGGATCTGCTCACTGTTTCCTGGGTTTTGTCCTCCAGCGTTTAGACGACGACGTCCCGGACGATGAAGCTCGTCCTCTGGCTGAGTCTCTGCTGCTCGCCATCTCCGACCTGCTCTTCTGTCCAGACTTCACCATCCAGAGCGCCGGGAGGAGCGGAGCGGTGAGTCCAGCCGCCGGGACACAAGAGGCCCGTTGCCATGGCAACGCATCATTTACATGTTCTCGTTCTGCATCCAGGCAGCACCTGTAGAATCACTGACAACGGTGTAGTTTGCATGTCCCACCACTAGTCAGTGCTGTTTCCAGGTCACCAGCTCCAACACGTGTAGACGGAGAACAGAACCACGGAGAACAGAACCACGGAGAACAGAACCACGGAGAACAGAACCACGGAGACATCGGCGCTCCTCTGATTGGTCTTTGTCCCTGGCGTCGGGGTCTGCTGGACAGAAGACATGTAAACATAATGAATGTCGCAGCACAAACTCTGTGGGTTCCTTCGTGGTCGGTCCATCGCCACGACCGCTGCGCTGCACGTTTCACAGAGCTTGACTTCCTGTTCACGCAGTGGCAGCTGGGTGCTTGGAACACGTAGTACTCTGGAAGACACCTTCAAAAAGTACTTGTATTGACTCCAAAGCTCGACGCTGGCTGCTTGCCTGGAGGTTTATCTGTTCCTGAGCCGGTGGCAGCAGTTAATGAGTGACTGTGTACACAGGCGCTGGAGGAGCGGCTGTTTGCTGAGCAACTGAAGAAGTGTTCAAACACTGCAGGTCCTGGTCTGCTCGCTGGCTCACTGCTGCTGGATCAGGACGGGGGAAATGTCCAGCGCCTGTGTCTGTTCCCTCCAGCCTGTGTCTGTTCCCTCCAGCCTGTGTCTGTTCCCTCCAGCCTGTGTCTGTTCCCTCCAGCCTGTGTCTGTTCCCTCCAGCCTGTGTCTGTTCCCTCCCGCCTGTGTCTGTTCCCTCCCGCCTGTGTCTGTTCCCTCCCGCCTGTGTCTGTTCCCTCCAGCCTGTGTTGGTTCCCTCCAGCCTGTGTCTGTTCCCTCCCGCTTGTGTCTGTTCCCTCCAGCCTGTGTCTGTTCCCTCCAGCCTGTGTCTGTTCCCTCCAGCCTGTGTCTGTTCCCTCCCGCCTGTGTCTGTTCCCTCCCGCCTGTGTCTGTTCCCTCCAGCCTGTGTCTGTTCCCTCCCGCCTGTGTCTGTTCCCTCCCGCCTGTGTCTGTTCCCTCCCGCCTGTGTCGGTTCCCTCCAGCCTGTGTCTGTTCCCTCCCGCTTGTGTCTGTTCCCTCCAGCCTGTGTCTGTTCCCTCCAGCCTGTGTCTGTTCCCTCCAGCCTGTGTCTGTTCCTCGCCTCGTCTGTGTTTGGCTGACGTGCGGTCCCTGAACGCCTCGTCTGTGTTTGGCTGACCTGCGGTCCCTGAACGCCTCGTCTGTGTTTGGCTGACCTGCGGTCCCTAAACGCCTCATCTGTTTGGCTGACCTGCGGTCCCTGAACGCCTCGTGTCGAATGCTGTGATCTAAAAACAGAACATGAGTGCTTTGACTTCAGCAGAAAGAGATTTGACACTCTTCATGGTTTCATATCATCACGTCTGCTGCTCATCCCACAAATGCATCAACAATTTACTCTTCTCAGTATTTATTCCCAGGATGCATTGGTGCAACAAAGAAATACTGTGGAGAAAACGTCTCTGTTGTGTCTCTAAATATCTGGCTGGTGAGTGTTGGAATTTAGTTTGAGCTTTGAAATTACGTTTTTATTCTTCTTTTTATTATGATTCTTATTATTATTCTTCATATTATAATAATAATATATGTGAGCTTGGTGGATTGACTCTGACCCTGAACTGGATCTTTGTGGGACTCGCTGCCCTTCCTGTCTTAACGGCCGCCGTCTGGTCGCCGTTATCTGCTGGACGTGTCGCTGGCATTCTGTTGCTGAGGAGGTGAGAGAGCAGTCACATGACAGAGTCCTGCCCCTCAGGCTGACGGAGCAGTCACATGACAGAGTCCTGCCCCTCAGGCTGACAGAGCAGTCACATGACAGAGTCCTGCCCCTCAGGCTGACAGAGCAGTCACATGACAGAGTCCTGCCCCTCAGGCTGACAGAGCAGTCACATGACAGAGTCCTGCCCCTCAGGCTGACGGAGCAGTCACATGACAGAGTCCTGCCCCTCAGGCTGACAGAGCAGTCACATGACAGAGTCCTGCCCCTCAGGCCGGGTTCTGTCCAGAACGCTGACGGTAACCAGCTCCTCTGCACATGCTCAGTAGAGCCAAAGTTTCCTCCATGGTACCATGACTCCCAGTCCAGATTCTCTTGGACTTGGTAGTTTTATTTTGACAGTCACCGTAATAACAATCCAACTTGGTAGTTTTATTTTGATAGTCACCGTAATAACGATCCAACAGAAGCACCACCTAGTGGACCAACATGGAAACTACATTGTTTTCAGTGTTCCTGCAGTTGCCGTGGAAACAGACGTCGTCGTTAAAAAAAATTCTAGTTTCATAAAATGCAGAAATTCCAGACGTTTCTGTCTAATTCAAGTTTTCACTTCTTGTAAATGTTTTTAATGAGTTTTTCCTTCGACGCGCTGGTTTTCTTTCTGCGACTCATTAAATCCTGGATGTGATGAAAAACCAGCAGAACTCGGTTCCTTCGTCTGGTTCTTCTTCTTCACTGAAGTGAAGCTCGGAGTCTGAATAAAGAAAAGAGCTTCAGTGTGTCTGACTTTGTGGGAGTTCGGTTTGACCTCTGACCTGCTGTGGTTTGACCTCTGGAAGTGTTTGACCTCTGACCTGCAGTTTGACCTCTGACCTCCTGTGGTTTGACCTCTGACCTCCTGTGGTTTGACCTCTGACCTCTTGTGCAGCATGATTCCAGTGAGGACGTCGGCTCCATCGACAGCTGTGAGTTCATCTGGGAGGCCGGCGTCGGCTTCGCTCAGGCTCCGCCTCCAAACTACAACCACGACATGAACAGGTGAGACCGAGCTGATGGAGGTCAATGAAAACATGAACCAACCTGGACTCCATCATGGTATTGATGAGGTATTGATGAGGTATTAATTCAATTCAGTTTTCTTTGTAAAGCTCTAAATCACATCAACAAACATCTCAGAGCCTCTTACAATGATAGAGAACAACAGAACCCAACTAAACCTTCCAGAACCTCTTACAATGATAGAGAACAACAGAACCCAACTAAACCTTCCAGAACCTCTTACAATGATAGAGAACAACAGAACCTAACTAAACCTTCCAGAGCAGCAGATGGAACAAGCAACAGAGGAAACCAGGAAGAACTCCCTCTCAGGAAGAACAGTTCATAAGAAGTCCCTCTTCAGGAAGAAAGGGGGCGGAGCCTAGACTCTGGAAGGGGGGGGGGGGCATCCGCCTTGACTGGTTGGGGGGAGAAGTACATGGGATAGAACAGGGAGAGAGAGGAATAGAAGAGGGAGAGAGAGAGAGAGAGGCAGACAGGCCAGAGAAGTACAAATACTAAGAAAAGTCTATGATGAGCGTTGGTCTGATGATGAACCAATCTCAGTCTGGAGTTTAAGGGCCGTGCCGTTGTGGTGGGGTCCCGGTGCTGTGGTGGGGTCCCGGTGCTGTGGGGGGGTCCCGGTGCTGTGGGGGGGTGGGGTAGTAGGACCGTGGTAACTCCACTCTGGGAGTCTTGGGTCTGATCCCCTGGATCCTGCTCCCCTCCTGTCAGGATCTGGTGGCTCCAGTAATGTTGTTACACAGAGAGAAAGAAAGAAAGACAAGAAACAGAAGCTCCAAATGTAGAGTTCCTCCCTTTAACGGGAGAGAGGAAATCCCCTCAGCAGTCTAGGCCTAGAGCAGCTCAACTTAGTGCTCCTATTCTATTCCTAATGAGAAGCTCTATCAAAGAGGAAGCTTTTTAGTCTCCTCTTAAATAAACTAATGGTGTGGGCCCTTCGGACCGAGGCTGCTAGTTGATTCCAGAGTAAAGGAGCCATATGGCTGAAACTCCTGCCTCCTCTTTTACTTTGAAGGACTTTAGGGATTACCAACAGTCCTGCATCCTCAGAGCCAAGGGCTCGTGGAGGGTGAGACCCTTCTAGAAGTTTCTCCATATAGGACGGAGCCTGGTGATGAAGAGTTTTAGATGTGATCAGAAGGATGTTGAATTCTATTCTAGATTTGATGTGAAGCCAGTGTAAGGATGCTAAGACTGGGGATTGATGAGGTATTGATGAGGTATTGATGAGGTATTGATGAGGTATTGATGAGGTATTGATGAGGTATTGATGAGGTATTGATGAGGTATTGATGAGGTATTGATGTCTTGAGGAGCGACTGAAATATTCTTGAAGCTGGAAGGTTTCTGGTTAAACTAGAGATTTGTGTAGTTTGTAAAAGTGTATTGCTGACCAGGACGGCGGCTCGCCGCTCCGTCGGGACGGGGCTCAGCGCTCCGCCAGGACGGGGCTCGCCGCTCCGTCGGGACGGGGCTCAGCGCTCCGTCGGGACGGGGCTCAGCGCTCCGTCGGGACGGGGCCGGCCGCTCCGTCGGGACGGCGGCTCGCCGCTCCGTCAGGACGGCCCCTCCACCCCTGTTCACATGAAGACTAAAGCCAGTCGTGTTCTCAGGACAGAGCTGCTGAAGTTGCTCCTCACCTGCTTCTCTGAGGCCATGTACCTTCCTCCCTCTGGACACCGGAGCCTCAACCCCTGGGTCTGCTTCTTCTGCTCCTCCGACAACAGGTAACTCACCACGGGTAACCCAGGACAGGTAACTCACCACGGGTAACTGACCACAGGTAACCCAGGACAGGTAACTCACCACGGGTAACCCAGGACAGGTAACTCACCACGGGTAACTCACCACGGGTAACTGACCACAGGTAACCCAGGACAGGTAACTCACCACGGGTAACTGACCACAGGTAACCCAGGACAGGTAACTCACCACGGGTAACCCAGGACAGGTAACTCACCACGGGTAACTCACCACGGGTAACCCAGGACAGGTAACTCACCACGGGTAACTGACCACAGGTAACCCAGGACAGGTAACTCACCACTGGTAACCCAGGACAGGTAACTCACCACGGGTAACTGACCACAGGTAACTCACCACGGGTAACCCAGGACAGGTAACTCACCACGGGTAACCCAGGACAGGTAACTCACCACCGGTAACTGACCACAGGTAACCCAGGACAGGTAACTCACCACGGGTAACTGACCACAGGTAACTCACCACGGGTAACCCAGGACAGGTAACTCACCACTGGTAACCCAGGACAGGTAACTGACCACAGGTAACTGACCACAGGTAACTGACCACAGGTAACTGACCACTGGTAACCCAGGACAGGTAACTGACCACAGGTAACTGACCACAGGTAACCGACCACAGGTAACCGACCACTGTCTGTCTTCAGTCTTTCTGTTGTCTGACCTTTGACCTCTGACCCGCTGCTCCTGCAGACACGCCCTCCCTCTGTTCACCTCCCTGCTGAACGTGGTGTGCGCCTACGACCCGGTGGGTTTGGGCTTCCCGTACAACCACCTGCTGTTCTGGGACCGCAGGGAGCTGCTGGTGGAGCAGGCCCTGCAGATCCTCATCGTGGCCCTGGAGCAGGAGGCGGGGTCAGCCGCCCGCGCCGCCCTGCAGGCCCTGAACGCCTCGTCTGCTGCCGCCGCCCCCGGCGAGCCGGAGGTAACGTCGCCACGGAAACTAATCTTCTCTAATCTGAGGCGGGATGAGACTAGAGGAGACTAAAGTAGAAATGTGTTCCAGGCTGCAGGACCAGACAACCTGTTTGTGAACTATCTGTCAAGGATTCACCGGGAGGAGGTAAGTCCAGCTGCTCTGTCAGCTGCTCTTTGTTGAGCTTCTCTTTGTTGAGGTTGTTAGTTGAGCTGCTCTTTGTTGAGGTTGTTTGTTGAGCTGCTCTTTGTTGAGGTTTTTTTTTGAGCTGCTCTTTGTTGAGGTTGTTGGTTGAGCTTCTCTTTGTTGAGGTTGTTGGTTGAGCTTCTCTTTGTTGAGGTTGTTTGTTGAGCTGCTCTTTGTTGAGGTTGTTGGTTGAGGTTGTTTGTTGAGCTGCTCTTTGTTGAGGTTGTTTGTTGAGCTGCTCTTTGTTGAGGTTGTTTGTTGAGCTTCTCTGTGTTGAGGTTGTTGGTTGAGCTTCTCTTTGTTGAGGTTGTTGGTTGAGGTTGTTTGTTGAGCTGCTCTTTGTTGAGGTTGTTTGTTGAGCTGCTCTTTGTTGAGGTTGTTGGTTGAGCTGCTCTTTGTTGAGGTTGTTGGTTGAGCTGCTCTTTGTTGAGGTTGTTGGTTGAGCTGCTCTTTGTTGAGGTTGTTGGTTGAGCTGCTCTTTGTTGAGGTTGTTGGTTGAGGTTGTTTGTTGAGCTGCTCTTTGTTGAGGTTGTTGGTTGAGGTTGTTTGTTGAGCTGCTCTTTGTTGAGGTTGTTGGTTGAGGTTGTTTGTTGAGCTGCTCTTTGTTGAGGTTGTTTGTTGAGGTTGTTTGTTGAGCTGCTCTTTGTTGAGGTTGTTTGTTGAGCTGCTCTTTGTTAAGGTTGTTGGTTGAGCTGCTCTTTGTTGAGGTTGTTAGTTGAGCTGCTCTGTGTTGAGGTTGTTAGTTGAGCTGCTCTGTGTTGAGGTTGTTTGTTGAGCTGCTCTTTGTTGAGGTTGTTAGTTGAGCTGCTCTGTGTTGAGGTTGTTTGTTGAGCTTCTCTGTGTTGAGGTTGTTGGTTGAGGTTGTTTGTTGAGCTGCTCTTTGTTGAGGTTGTTTGTTGAGCTGCTCTGTGTTGAGGTTGTTAGTTGAGCTGCTCTGTGTTGAGGTTGTTAGTTGAGCTGCTCTGTGTTGAGGTTGTTTGTTGAGCTGCTCTGTGTTGAGGTTGTTTGTTGAGCTTCTCTGTGTTGAGGTTGTTGGTTGAGGTTGTTTTTTTGAGCTGCTCTTTGTTGAGGTTGTTTGTTGAGCTGCTCTTTGTTGAGGTTGTTAGTTGAGCTGCTCTGTGTTGAGGTTGTTTGTTGAGCTTCTCTGTGTTGAGGTTGTTTGTTGAGCTTCTCTGTGTTGAGGTTGTTGGTTGAGGTTGTTAGTTGAGCTGCTCTGTGTTGAGGTTGTTTGTTGAGCTTCTCTGTGTTGAGGTTGTTTGTTGAGCTGCTCTTTGTTGAGGTTGTTGGTTGAGCTGCTCTTTGTTGAGGTTGTTTGTTGAGCTTCTCTGTGTTGAGGTTGTTGGTTGAGGTTGTTTGTTGAGCTGCTCTTTGTTGAGGTTGTTGGTTGAGCTGCTCTGTGTTGAGGTTGTTAGTTGAGCTGCTCTGTGTTGAGGTTGTTAGTTGAGCTGCTCTGTGTTGAGGTTGTTGGTTGAGCTTCTCTGTGTTGAGGTTGTTGGTTGAGCTGCTCTGTGTTGAGGTTGTTGGTTGAGCTGCTCTGTGTTGAGGTTGTTGGTTGAGCTGCTCTGTGTTGAGGTTGTTGGTTGAGCTGCTCTGTGTTGAGGTTGTTAGTTGAGCTGCTCTGTGTTGAGGTTGTTTGTTGAGCTGCTCTTTGTTGAGGTTGTTGGTTGAGCTTCTCTTTGTTGAGGTTGTTAGTTGAGCTGCTCTTTGTTGAGGTTGTTGGTTGAGCTGCTCTGTGTTGAGGTTGTTAGTTGAGCTGCTCTGTGTTGAGGTTGTTTGTTGAGCTGCTCTGTGTTGAGGTTGTTGGTTGAGCTGCTCTGTGTTGAGGTTGTTTGTTGAGCTGCTCTGTGTTGAGGTTGTTTGTTGAGCTGCTCTGTGTTGAGGTTGTTTGTTGAGCTGCTCTGTGTTGAGGTTGTTGGTTGAGCTGCTCTGTGTTGAGGTTGTTAGTTGAGCTGCTCTGTGTTGAGGTTGTTTGTTGAGCTGCTCTGTGTTGAGGTTGTTTGTTGAGCTGCTCTGTGTTGAGGTTGTTTGTTGAGCTGCTCTGTGTTGAGGTTGTTTGTTGAGCTGCTCTGTGTTGAGGTTGTTGGTTGAGCTGCTCTTTGTTGAGGTTGTTAGTTGAGCTGCTCTGTGTTGAGGTTGTTAGTTGAGCTGCTCTGTGTTGAGGTTGTTAGTTGAGCTGCTCTGTGTTGAGGTTGTTGGTTGAGCTGCTCTGTGTTGAGGTTGTTGGTTGAGCTGCTCTGTGTTGAGGTTGTTTGTTGAGCTGCTCTGTGTTGAGGTTGTTTGTTGGGCTGCTCTGTGTTGAGGTTGTTTGTTGGGCTGCTCTGTGTTGAGGTTGTTTGTTGAGCTGCTCTGTGTTGAGGTTGTTGGTTGAGCTGCTCTGTGTTGAGGTTGTTGGTTGAGCTGCTCTTTGTTGAGGTTGTTAGTTGAGCTGCTCTGTGTTGAGGTTGTTAGTTGAGCTGCTCTGTGTTGAGGTTGTTAGTTGAGCTGCTCTGTGTTGAGGTTGTTGGTTGAGCTGCTCTGTGTTGAGGTTGTTAGTTGAGCTGCTCTGTGTTGAGGTTGTTGGTTGAGCTTCTCTCCGTGTGCGTCAGGACTTGACCTTCCTCCTCAGAGGTTTGTCTCGGCTGCTGAACAACCCTCTGATCCAGACCTACCTGCCTCGTTCCACCAGGAAGATCCTCTTCCACCAGGAGCTGCTCATCCTCTTCTGGAAGCTCTGCGACGTCAACAAGGTGCCTGATGCTCCTGGTTCTCCTCCGACTCTGACCCTAAACCCTGACTCTGACCCTGATCATGACTCTGACCCTAAACCCTGACTCTGACCCTGACCATGACTCAGACCCTAAACCCTGATCATGACTCTGACCTTAAACCCTGACCCTAAACCCTGACCATGACTCTGACCCTAAACCCTGACTCTGACCCTGATCATGACTCTGACCCTAAACCCTGACCATGACTCTGACCCTAAACCCTGATCATGACTCTGACCCTAAACCCTGACTCTGACCCTGACCATGACTCAGACCCTAAACCCTGATCATGACTCTGACCTTAAACCCTGACCCTAAACCCTGACCATGACTCTGACCCTAAACCCTGACCCTAAACCCTGACCCTAAACCCTGACCCTTAACCCTGACCATGACTCTGACCCTAAACCCTGACCTTAAACCCTGACCATGACTCTGACCCTAAACCCTGACCCTAAACCCTGACCTTAAACCCTGACCTTAAACCCTGACCCTAAACCCTGACCATGACTCTGACCCTAAACCCTGACCCTAAACCCTGACCATGACTCTGATCCTAAACCCTGACCATGACTCTGACCTTAAACCCTGACCTTAAACCCTGACCCTAAACCCTGACCCTAAGCCCTGACCATGACTCTGACCCTAAACCCTGACCATGACTCTGACCCTAAACCCTGACCCTAAACCCTGACCTTAAACCCTGACCATGACTCTGACCCTAAACCCTGACCCTAAACCCTGACCTTAAACCCTGACCTTAAACCCTGACCCTAAACCCTGACCATGACTCTGACCCTAAACCCTGACCCTAAACCCTGACCATGACTCTGATCCTAAACCCTGACCATGACTCTGACCTTAAACCCTGACCTTAAACCCTGACCCTAAACCCTGACCCTAAGCCCTGACCATGACTCTGACCCTAAACCCTGACCATGACTCTGACCCTAAACCCTGACCCTAAACCCTGACCCTAAACCCTGACCATGACTCTGACCCTAAACCCTGACCTTAAACCCTGACCTTAAACCCTGACCCTAAACCCTGACCCTAAACCCTGACCCTAAACCCTGACCCTAAACCCTGACTCTAAACCCTGACTCTAAACCCTGACCCTAAACCCTGACCCTAAACCCTGACCATGACTCTGACCCTAAACCCTGACCCTAAACCCTGACCATGACTCTGACCCTAAACCCTGACCCTAAACCCTGACCCTAAACCCTGACCATGACTCTGACCCTATACACTGACCCTAAACCCTGACCATGACTCTGACCCTAAACCCTGACCCTAAACCCTGACCCTAAACCCTGACCCTAAACCCTGACTCTAAACCCTGACTCTAAACCCTGACTCTAAACCCTGACCCTAAACCCTGACCCTAAACCCTGACTCTAAACCCTGACCCTAAACCCTGACTCTAAACCCTGACCCTAAACCCTGACCCTAAACCCTGACCCTAAACCCTGACTCTAAACCCTGACCCTAAACCCTGACCCTAAACCCTGACTCTAAACCCTGACCCTAAACCCTGACTCTAAACCCTGACTCTAAACCCTGACCCTAAACCCTGACTCTAAACCCTGACCCTAAACCCTGACCCTAAACCCTGATCCTAAACCCTGACCCTAAACCCTGACCCTAAACCCTGACCCTAAACCCTGACCCTAAACCCTGACCCTAAACCCTGACCATGACTCTGACCCTAAACCCTGACCATGACTCTGACCCTAAACCCTGACCCTAAACCCTGACCATGACTCTGACCCTAAACCCTGACCATGACTCTGACCCTAAACCCTGACCTGTCACCTTTGGTTCATTTGTGTTTGTTGCATTAAATTTCATGTGGACTTATTGTCTCCTGGCTCTTTTATTCATTCTTACGTTTCTCAGTAGTTTTTTATTTTTCATGATAATTTATTGTTTCATCTTTTACATCAGTTTAATGTTTTATTGTTTAAAATCATTTTCTGTTTCTTTGCGCTGGTTTGACTTCGTTTGTCATTTTTCTTTTCATTCCTGTCTTGTGAGTCCGTTTTCACTCTGATGATGAGAAGCAACATGAGAACAGCAGGAAGTCTCTTATTGTTGTAAGTTATTTCTTCTCTGTGTGTTTTAGAAATTCCTCTTCTTCGTGCTGAAGAGCAGCGACGTGCTGGAGGTGCTGGTTCCCATCCTCTTCTACCTGAACGACGCCCGGGCCGATCACTGTGAGTGTGTGAGTGTGTCAGGAGGTCAGGAGGTCAGGAGGTGGTAATGAGCTCTCTCTCTCTGTCTGTCTGTCTGTCTGTCTGTCTGTCTGTCTGTCTGTCTGTCTGTCTGTCTGTCTGTCTGTCTGTCTGTCTGTCTGTCTGTCTGTCTGTCTGTCTGTCTGTCTGTCTGTCTGTCTGTCTGTCTGTCTGTCTGTCTGTCTGTCTGTCTGCAGCTCGCGTCGGCCTCACCCACATCGGCGTGTTCATCCTGCTGCTGCTCAGCGGGGAGCGAAACTTCGGCGTCCGTCTGAACAAGCCGTACACGCTGCGGGTTCCCATGGACATCCCGGTGTTCAGCGGGACGCACGCCGACCTGCTCGTCGTGGTCTCAGCCGTCCTGCGTCCAACATTCCCAGAGGAGGTGAAGCTCTGAACTCCTGGCTGACGTCCCCGTCTCTTTCTGTGCAGATCTTCCATAAAACCATCACCAGTGGACACCAGCGGCTGCAGCCGCTGTTCGACTGCCTGCTCACCATCATCGTGAACAGTGAGTAACACTGCCCCCTTCTGGGGACGGCGGGCCACTTCAGCAGCCTGACGACCAATATTCACTTTAGTGGCAGGAACAAACAAACACGGGAGATTTTCACATTAAGGGACTTTATTTTAACTTGATTAATGCAGGTTTTTTTCATGGGACAAGAAGTCTGAGAAACATTCATCCTTCAAAAGCACTTTGCTTCTCTTTTTAATCCAAAAAACATTTTGAACCAGATGACACACACACACACACACACACACACACACACACACACACACACACACACACACACACACACACACACACACACACACACACACACACACGTTGTTCTGTTGAATTCTTGGTTTTCGTTCTGCTGCAGCTTCACTTCAGACGACTAGTTGATTCTTTGTTTTCTTCTCTCTTCACTCCGCCTCTCGCTCACTCTCTCGCTCACCCACTCTCTCACTCTCTCGCTCTCTCGCTCTCTCACTCACTCACTCTCTCACTCTCTCACTCTCTCACTCGTCAACCGCTTGGCCCTCCCAGTTTCTCCGTACCTGAAGAGTTTGTCCATGGTGGCGGCCAACAAGCTGCTGCACCTGCTGGAGGCCTTCTCCTCGCCATGGTTCCTCTTCTCCTCCTGCCAGAACCACCACCTGGTCTTCTTCTTGCTGGAGGTCTTCAACAACATCATCCAGTACCAGTTTGACGGTCAGCTGACGTTCCTCTGCAGCGTCCAGCAGAGGAACGTCAGCTGAAGGTCTGAGTTCTTCTTCACAGGGAACTCCAACCTGGTGTACGCCATCATCCGCAAGCGCGGCGTCTTCCACCAGCTGGCCAACCTGGCGTCCGACGCCGCGTCCATCCACAAGGCCATGCTGAGGAAGAGGAGGAGGAGGAAGTCCGGGAACTCCAGGAGGAACTCTGTGGAGAGCCAGTCCATGGAGGGCTCCAGACCAGCCGGACCTGCAGAGCCCGGGACACTCAAGACCAGTTTGGAGGTCACTCCAGGTAGGAGCCCCGGTCCAGGGGCTAACAGGCTAACAGGCTAACGGGCTAGCGGGCTATCAGACTAGCAGACTAGCAGGCTAACAGGCTAGCAGGCTAACAGACTATCAGGCTAACAGACTAGCAGGCTAACAGGCTAACAGACTAGCAGGCTAACAGACTATCAGGCTAACAGACTAGCAGGCTAACAGACTAGCAGACTAGCAGGCTAACAGACTATCAGGCTAACAGACTATCAGGCTAACAGACTAGCAGGCTAACAGACTAGCAGGCTAACAGACTAGCAGGCTAACAGACTAGCAGGCTAACAGGCTAACACACTATCAGGCTAACAGACTAGCAGGCTAACAGACTAGCAGGCTAACAGACTAGCAGACTAACAGGCTAACAGACCAGCAGACTAACAGACTAGCAGGCTAACAGACTAGCAGGCTAACAGACTAGCAGGCTAACAGACTATCAGGCTAACAGACTAGCAGGCTAACAGGCTAACACACTAGCAGGCTAACAGACTATCAGGCTAACAGACTAGCAGGCTAACAGACTAGCAGGCTAACAGACTAGCAGGCTAACAGGCTAACACGCTAGCAGGCTAACAGACTATCAGGCTAACAGACTATCAGGCTAACAGACTAGCAGGCTAACAGACTAGCAGGCTAACAGGCTAACAGACTAGCAGGCTAACAGACTAGCAGGCTAACAGACTAGCAGGCTAACAGGCTAACAGACTAGCAGGCTAACAGACTAGCAGGCTAGCAGGCTAACAGGCTAACAGACTAGCAGACTAACGGGCTATCAGGCTAATAGGCTATCTGGGTAACAGAGTAGCAGGCTAACAGAGTAGCAGGCTAACAGGCTAGCTCAGCGGGATGAAGCGTTTCCTGTGTTGCAGGAATCGATAAGATCACGGAGACGTCTCAGGTCAGCGTGGACGGCACCATGGTCGCCGTGCCGCAGTCACGCTGTCCACAGGCGCTCGCTAACGGCGGCGCCGGGGTCAGCGACACCGAGTCCAACTCCGGGAGGGACCCTGAGGTACCACCACCCCCCCACCCCCCCACCCCCCCACCCCCCACCCCCCACCATCACACTGTCAGCATCACATTCGGAGCTCAGCAGCTTCGTCGTCTCGACAGGTGGACCACACGGAGTCGGAGGCGGCGAGGAGTCGACTGTCCAGCGTCTCGTCCTTGGTGGACTGGAGCCCCAGCAGCGACTGGGTGAGGACGAGTCCTCGGGACTCTGGGCTCCTGACTGCTGGGTGGTTTCACTCAGGTCCTCCGTCTTCTGCCTCCCCAGGTCTCAACGTGGAAATCCAAACTGCCCCTACAAACCATCATGAGGCTTCTGCAGGTTCTGGTCCCTCAGGTGGAGAAGATCTGCATCGATAAGTAGGTTCAGTCCCTCCGTCACGTCTGACCCGGTGGAGGGAAGGAAAACATTTCTAATACTTTAAAGACCGAATCCATCAGGAGCTCCGTCCTCAGAATTAGTTTGAAGCTCATTTCAGGATTTAGTTTCTTATTTCAGTTTTTAAACTGACAGTCGAACTTCTTCAGGTCTTTGGTCGTTAACTCCTGCGTTTCCAATAAATCCAGGAATGAAATTTAGAAAATGTTAATGTGACATTGTTCTTGTAGTATCACTTCATACCTGGAATATGTGACCGGGTCACGTGACCCGTCTGTTTTCAACCACTTTGTCTCCTCAGAGGTTTGACGGACGAATCTGAAATCCTGAAGTTCCTGCAGCACGGCACGCTGGTGGGGCTGCTGCCCGTCCCCCACCCCATCCTCATCAGGAAGTACCAGGCCAACGCCGGCACTGCCGCCTGGTTCCGCACCTACATGTGGGGCGTCATCTACCTCCGGTACCGGAACAGCTTCGTCTGAACACTCCCATTTGTTTTTACTTCCTCTGACTCGACTTCCTGCTCCTTCATCTCTGTTGTCATAGCAACCTGGATCCTCCCATCTGGTACGACACCGACATCCGGCTCTTTGAGATCCAGAGGATTTAGAGGCTGGACCAGGACCTCTCCTCTCATCCTGCCAGTTTAGGTCCAAAGTCTGAACCCGTCTGTGGACCTTCAGTCGTTATCGATCCTGTTAACGACACGAAGCAGCGACTGTGTTTGGACGAGTTTCACTCAAATAAAATGTGTCTTGGTGTTCTGCTGGTCCCGGTGTCGCTGGGGGGTTTTAGTGGTGTGTGCAGTGGTCTGGGCCCCGATCTGAACCTGCCGGGTCTGGGCCCCGATCTGAACCTGCCGGGTCCTGTCTCGTCTCCTCAGACTCCATGGGGGGCCTCGGGTCTTCACATGCATGTGAAGGGGGTCCATCAGGCCCGGCTGAAGGAACAGCAGGACTGACTTTCTGCAGACGATCCGCCTTTTCTTTCTTTCTGAAAAATAAATTTCCTTGAAATTCAAACATGTAAAACGGAACATTTTGGTACAAAAAGTAAATAAAAGGTGAAGAATCCTGATAAAAACTTTAATCTCAGTGACTCTTCCAACCGGCACGTTGATGGTAGTCAGGGTATCTGCTGGTGGACCAGAGGGAGCCCCCCCCCCCCCCCCTTGATCCTGAACCTCTGGTTCCTCTGCTCTGAGTCGGGTCAGGCAGAGACCAGCAGCTCCAGAGACCCACCGAGAGTGTCCTGTACCAAGAACTGGCTGCCCAGGCCCACCTCCAGCTGAGGGGGGACCCTGAACACCGGGATCAGTCCCAGCTCAGCGGGTTCCTCTCCTCCAGTGGCTCTGATGAAGATGATGCTCACCATGATGTTGCAGAAGATGAGGAAGGCACAGATCTCTTCTGCTCCAGGCTGTTCCCAGCAGCTGGCCAGCAGGGGGTGCTGCCCCCTCTGCTCCCAGCTGGAGAAGGTCTCTGGTTAAAATCCGAACCTCAAACATTTAAACTCTTCATCCCACTGGGAAGAGAGGAACAGTGAAGCTCTGGCCTGCTGGGGTCCTCAGCTGGGCGAAGCCGGTAGAGCAGCCAGACCTGCGTAGAGCTGAAGGACGGAGGAGCTGGTGGAGCCGGAGAAACCGATGGAGCTGGAGGAGCAGGTGGAGCAGGTGGAGCAGGTGGAGCAGGTGGAGCAGGTGAAAAACGTCTTGAACCCCAAAATGTCCAAACAGAATATAAATTATAAAACCAAAAAAATGTCAGATTGATGTTAGGAAATGTTTCCAAGAGGAAGTTTGATGTAAATATATTGTAATGGAGTGAAACTACAACTTTAAAAAAAGATCTGGGGTTTGTTACTTAAATACAATTCTAGAAATATAGTTCTAATATTCGAGTTTAATAGAAAAAATGTTCAATCACAGAAGAACATCTGAATAAAATCTGAGGAAACGAAGTTTATTCTGATTGTTGGAATCATGAAGAGAAAAAAGTTATTGTAACTTTAGTTACTTCTGATCGGTAACTAAACAAAATCAAACTCTTCTGTCATGAAAGTTGTGAATCAGCTGAGATCTGCTCACTACATAGAACGATTTTAATTCTAAATACGTTTATTAATCTTCATGTACAAACGGATCGAAAAGGAAATGAAATAAAACTAAAATATTTGAATATGAAGTAATTGTATTTCAATCCTAAAACAAGATGAATTCAAGTGACTTAATGTTCAGAAACAAACTAAAAATAAAGATAAAATCCATAACAACGATGTAAACAAACATTACGTCACCAATGGGGCGGGGCCTGACGTCAGCGTCCCCACCCCTCGGTAACAGCACGCCTCGTGTCCGTCACCTAGCAACCGGCCGCCCGGAGCCCCCTGTCCCGGATCGAACCCGAACCCCGAGCCGGGCCGATGGACCGGAACCCGGAGTGACGTCATGAGCGACCGGTACCACCGGGCGGCCCGGGACGGGCTCCTGGACGTCCTGCGGGAGGCCGCCCGGAAGCAGCTCAACGCCCGGGACGAGGACGGGATGACGCCGACCCTCTGGACCGCGTACCACGGGAACCTGGAGGCGCTGCGGCTGGTCGTCAGCAGGGGGTGAGTCCGAACCGGGTCCGAACTGGGTCCGGGAACCAGAACCCTCCAGAACCGGACTCAGGTTCTGGTTCGGGTTATTTAAAGCAGTTTGATTGAAAGTTTAAAGTTTGAGCAGCTTCGGAAGGTTTAATAAAAACAGTTTAATAAAAAGTAAAGATATTAGAAGTTTAATTCTTAATCTAAAGTTTAAACTTAGAATTAAATCCATTTTCATCAACTTGTTAAACTTTACTTCTATGAATCTGAAGTTAAATGATTCTTTACAAACCAGAAAATATTATTGTTGTTATTATTGTTGTTGTTGTTTTATTTCAACAGATTAAGTGCAGATTTCAACCTGCCTGCAGTCCCTCCCTAGTTTTAATCTGAGGATTTAGAAGTAACTTTACTTTGTTTAGAGAACTTTCTAGTATCAAGTACAAACCTGCAAAACCTGCAAAATGATGGTACTTGAAGATATTCAGAAATAATCAATAATACCTCACTAACTTAACTAAACCTCTAATAATGATAATAATAATAACAATGATAATACTAGTACTACTACTACTACTACTACTACTACTACTACTGATGATGATGATGATGATGATGATGATGATGATAATAATAATAATGTCGGCCGTGTGAATCTATCTTTGTTTCAGATGTGAGTTTTGAAACCACATGTCACATTTGAACCAGTTTTCTCTGCTCCTCCTTAAAGCCACTGAGCCGTCGATGACCTTTGACCTGTAAACGCAAACACCGTCGTGTTGGGACTGACCTTTGACCTTTGACCTGTAAACGTAAACACCGTCGTGTTGGGACTGACCTTTGACCTTTGACCTGTAAACGTAAACACCGTGGTGTTGGGAGTGACTGCGGCTCCGGTTCCTCCTCTGGGTTCCAACTCTTCACTGTGGAAAGTTCATCTTGTGATTTGGCTTCATAAACAGACTGACACACACCACAAGGTGAAACGGGTGGAGCGAAGTGGATGGGTGGAGGTGTGAGGTCACGGAGGAAGTGTAAGGTGACAGAGAAGGTGTGAGGAGATGGAGGTGGTGAGAAATGATGGAGGAGGTGAGGTGAGGTGACGGTGGAGGTATGAGGTGATGGAGGAGGTGAGGTGACAGAGAAGGTGAGGGGATGGAGGAGGTGAGAAATGACGGAGGAGGTGAGGTGATGGAGGAGGTGAGGTGACGGTGGAGGTATGAGGTGACGGAGAAGGTGAAGAAAGGAGGTGAGGGGTCAACCTTATTCATGTTGAGGATGAATAATGTAGACTAACCTCCGTCATGTTTAACCTGCACTGACTCCATTATTGATCAGGTCTGGGAGGAAGAGGAGGAGGAAGAGGAGGAGGAAAGACAGGAAGAGGAGGAGGAAGAGGAGAAGGAGAAGGAAAGACAGGAAGAGGAGGAGGAGGAGGAAGAGGAGGAGGAAGAGGAGGAGGAAGAGGAGGAGGAAGAGGAGGAGGAAGAGGAGGAGGAAAAACAGGAAGAGGAGGAGGAGGAAGAGGAGGAGGAAGAGGAGGAGGAAAGACAGGAAGAGGAGGAGG
>NC_137635.1:352050-389550 GCF_963383615.2 Lipophrys pholis | reverse complement strand
TCAGATTGTTCAGATATTTCAGTTTGTTCAGATATTTCAGTTTGTTCAGATTGTTCAGTTTGTTCAGTTTGTTCAGTTTGTTCAGATATTTCAGTTTGTTCAGATTGTTCAGTTTGTTCAGTTTGTTCAGTTTGTTCAGATATTTCAGTTTGTTCAGATTGTTCAGATTGTTCAGTTTGTTCAGATATTTCAGTTTGTTCAGTTTGTTCAGATATTTCAGTTTGTTCAGATTGTTCAGATTGTTCAGTTTGTTCAGTTTGTTCAGTTTGTTCAGTTTGTTCAGGTGGCTGTGACCAACCACATACTGTATAATATACAGTGTATATTAATGTTCTGAACCTGCAGTACCAGTGAGCACCAGCAGGTGGTGTGTCGAAGTGATGATCAGGTTCATCACTCTGTCCTTGTTCCTGCAGCCTTCCTGCTGCTGGGCTCTTCCGGCCTCCTCGCCTTCGCCGCCGGCGTCGTGCTGATGGGCGTGGCCCACGCCGTCATCACCATCAAGGGGACTCACCTGGCGAGCCACGGGGCGCTGAGCGAGTCGCAGGCCTGGGCCAAGTTCTGGGCCGTCTTCTTCATCGAGGTGAGCAGCGCACAGATCCAATCGCAAGACCAACACTTCCAGGTGAAGCTCCCAGGTGAAGCTCCCAGGTGAAGGTGAAGCTCCCAGGTGAAGCTCCCAGGTGAAGGTGAAGCTCCCAGGTGAAGCTCCCAGGTGAAGCTCCCAGGTGAAGGTGAAGCTCCCAGGTGAAGCTCCCAGGTGAAAGTGAAGCCCCCAGGTGAAGCTCCCAGGTGAAGCTCCCAGGTGAAGGTGAAGCTCCCAGGTGAAGCTCCCAGGTGAAGGTGAAGCTCCCAGGTGAAGGTGAAGCTCCCAGGTGAAGCTCCCAGGTGAAGCTCCCAGGTGAACAAATGAGAAAGTTGTAGAGGTTCTTTCATAGTCTGAGCTGTGAACGTTTGAACCTGTGACTGTGCGCACATCCTGTCCTTTGCCCCTCTGTTGTTATCTGCCCCCTCAGCCCTGTGTTGCCCCCCAGGCTCTCTATCTGCCCCCTCAGCCCCGTGTTGCCCCCCAGGCTCTCTATCTGCCCCCTCAGCCCTGTGTTGCCCCCCAGGTGTGCGGCTCCTTCTCGGCCCAGGCGGGGGTCCGGGGCCACATCAAGCTGCACCACGCCCACACCAACATCGTGGGTCTGGGCGACTCCAGCCTGTGGAAGGTTCCCTTCCTGCCCCGCGCCGTCTACCTGTTCCTGGCTCCGCTGGCCGTGCCCATCATCACGCCGCTCGTGGCGCTCGGTAGGGGGCGCCAGAGGGCCGCTGCACTCACTGCTCACCATTGGCTCCGTCCCTGGAGATACTTAACAGTTAAAGTAGTGCAGTTACTATAGTTACTTTTGAGCGTGATGATGGAAGAGCCAGTAAGTGTTGGTTATTCTTTCCCAGCATGCATTGCTCATCAGATCTTCGTTCAAATTAATCTAACATAAATATATAAACACCATTAAACTGTAACAGAAATATAATCTGATTACTTTATTCAATAAAAAATACTCAGATGCAGCAAGAGGAGGGAGATGCTCCATAGTCTGATATTAGATGAGGAAGATGCTCTATAATCTGATGTTAGAGGGGAGATGCTCTATAATCTAGATCTTTAGGAGGGAGATGCTCCATAATCTGATGTTAGAGGGGAGATGCTCTATAATCTAGATCTTTATGAGGGAGATGCTCCATAATCTGATATTAGATGAGGGAGATGCTCCATAATCTGATATTAGATGAGGAAGATGCTCTATAATCTGATGTTAGGGGAGGAAGATGCTCTATAATCTAGATCTTTAGGAGGGAGATGCTCCATAATCTGATGTTAGAGGGGGAAGATGCTCTATAATCTGATGTTAGAGGGGAGATGCTCTATAATCTAGATCTTTAGGAGGGAGATGCTCTATAATCTGATGTTAGAGGAGGAAGATGCTTTATAATCTGGATGTTTAAGAGGAAGATGCTCTATAATCTGGATGTTCAGGAGGAAGATGCTCTATAATGTGTATGTTTAGGAGGACGATGCTCTATAATCTGGTGTTAGAGGGGGAAGATGCTCTATAATCTGGATGTTAGAGGGGAGATGCTCTATAATCTGGATGTTCGGGATGACTGTGCTCTATAATCTGATGTTAGAGGAGGAAGATGCTCTATAATCTGGGTGTTTAAGAGGAAGATGCTCTATAATCTGGATGTTCAGGAGGAAGGTGCTCTATAATCTGGTGTTAGGGGGACGGTGCTCTATAATCTGATGTTAGGGGAGCTGCTCTATAATCTGATGTTAGCGGGGAGATGCTCTATAATCTGGATGTTCCGGATGAATGCGCTCTATAATCTGATGTTAGAGGCAGGAGGTGCTCTATAATCTGGGTGTTTAAGAGGAAGATGCTCTATAATCTGGATAATTGAGGATCATTGAGCCGTTCCTCCTTCTCTAAAATGAAGGTGAAATAATGTCCATTAAGGCAACAGCTCTGGCTAATGCTAATGCTAATGCAAGTGCTAAAGGTCCGCTCTGTGAAGTCTGTAGAGCAGTAACTGTACCTGTCTGTTCTTCATCGTAGTAATCAGTTACCGCTCCCTGAAGTTTTCTGCTGATCTGAATGTGTGGCAGCTCATCTCAGACGACACGGCGCCGCCGCCGCCGCCGCCCGGACTGTCGCCATGGTGACGCTGGGCCTGTACTCCCAGTACTGGCTGCTGGTGTGGGTGTCGGGGTTCCGCTCTGTGCCGGGCGCCCTGCTGTGCATGCTGGGATGCCGGGCCATGTTCTCCATCCCCTACATCCACGTCAACATCTTCCAGGTCTGCGCCTGCTGCAAACTAACTTCTGCTCTTTACTTCACTGCATCAGTTACATGATCAAGAACTAACAGCTTAGAACCTTATATTTATACATCATGCTTCGTGTTCCAACGTAGAACCTGTATCGGTTTTACCTCCAACCTTCACTCAGGTTTCTTTTCACTGCTGGAGGTTCCTGCAGGGTCTTCAGTTTGCCCTCAGTATAGACTGGCAGGTTCACTCAGGCTGCTTCAGGTTAAAACTCTCATGTCCCTGAAGCTTAAGGAGATTCAGCTGAATCCGCGTTTACCAGGAGAGAGCTGCAGGAGAGAGCTGGAGGTGAGAGCTGGAGGAGAGAGCTGCAGGAGAGAGTTGCAGGAGAGAGCTGGAGGTGAGAGCTGCAGGAGAGAGCTGGAGGTGAGAGCTGGAGGTGAGAGCTGGAGGTGAGAGCTGCAGGAGAGAGGTGGAGGTGAGAGCTGGAGGTGAGAGCTGCAGGAGAGAGGTGGAGGTGAGAGCTGGAGGTGAGAGCTGGACGTGAGAGGTGGAGGAGAGAGGTGGAGGTGAGAGCTGGAGGTGAGAGCTGGACGTGAGAGGTGGAGGAGAGAGGTGGAGGTGAGAGCTGGAGGTGAGAGCTGGAGGTGAGAGGTGGAGGAGAGAGCTGGAGGAGAGAGCTGGAGGTGAGAGCTGGAGGTGAGAGCTGGACGTGAGAGCTGCAGGAGAGAGGTGGAGGTGAGAGCTGGACGTGAGAGCTGGAGGTGAGAGCTGGAGGTGAGAGGTGGAGGAGAGAGATGGAGGAGAGAGGTGGAGGTGAGAGCTGGAGGTGAGAGCTGGAGGTGAGAGCTGCAGGAGAGAGGTGGAGGTGAGAGCTGGAGGTGAGAGCTGCAGGAGAGAGGTGGAGGTGAGAGCTGGAGGTGAGAGCTGGACGTGAGAGGTGGAGGAGAGAGGTGGAGGTGAGAGCTGGAGGTGAGAGCTGGACGTGAGAGGTGGAGGAGAGAGGTGGAGGTGAGAGCTGGAGGTGAGAGCTGGAGGTGAGAGCTGGAGGTGAGAGGTGGAGGAGAGAGATGGAGGAGAGAGCTGGAGGTGAGAGGTGGAGGAGAGAGCTGGAGGAGAGAGCTGGAGGTGAGAGCTGGAGGTGAGAGCTGCAGGAGAGAGCTGGAGGTGAGAGCTGGAGGTGAGAGCTGGAGGTGAGAGCTGCAGGAGAGAGGTGGAGGTGAGAGCTGGAGGTGAGAGCTGCAGGAGAGAGGTGGAGGTGAGAGCTGGAGGTGAGAGCTGGACGTGAGAGGTGGAGGAGAGAGGTGGAGGTGAGAGCTGGAGGTGAGAGCTGGACGTGAGAGGTGGAGGAGAGAGGTGGAGGTGAGAGCTGGAGGTGAGAGCTGGAGGTGAGAGGTGGAGGAGAGAGCTGGACGTGAGAGCTGGAGGTGAGAGCTGGAGGTGAGAGGTGGAGGAGAGAGATGGAGGAGAGAGGTGGAGGTGAGAGCTGGAGGTGAGAGCTGGAGGTGAGAGCTGGAGGTGAGAGCTGGAGGTGAGAGCTGCAGGAGAGAGGTGGAGGTGAGAGCTGGAGGTGAGAGCTGCAGGAGAGAGGTGGAGGTGAGAGCTGGAGGTGAGAGCTGGACGTGAGAGGTGGAGGAGAGAGGTGGAGGTGAGAGCTGGAGGTGAGAGCTGGACGTGAGAGGTGGAGGAGAGAGGTGGAGGTGAGAGCTGGAGGTGAGAGCTGGAGGTGAGAGCTGGAGGTGAGAGGTGGAGGAGAGAGATGGAGGAGAGAGCTGGAGGTGAGAGGTGGAGGTGAGAGGTGGAGGTGAGAGCTGGAGGTGAGAGGTGGAGGAGAGAGATGGAGGAGAGAGCTGGAGGTGAGAGGTGGAGGTGAGAGGTGGAGGTGAGAGCTGGACATGAGAGCTGGAGGTGAGAGCTGCAGGAGAGAGGTGGAGGTGAGAGCTGGACGTGAGAGGTGGAGGTGAGAGCTGGAGGTGAGAGGTGGAGGAGAGAGGTGGAGGAGAGAGCTGCAGGTGACCCCCGGCGCCTCGACGTAGAAACAGTGTTCAAAGCTCATTTTCAGCCTATTTGTCTTATTTCCTGTCGTGTGTTCAGCATTGAGTCCCCCTGGTGGTCAGTAAGAGTATTTGCTCCTGCAGCACGTGGGCCTGCCCATGTTCTCCCCGACGCGCCGACCGAAGCGGATTTACCAGATGAGCCACGGGGTCCTGAACCTGCCCCGGAACCCGGTGCTGGACTGGATCTTTGGACATTCGCTCATCAGCTGCCATGTGGAGCACCACCTCTTCCCCACCCTGTCCGACAACATGTGTCTGAAGGTGAGCCTCCGTCAGCTGCTCCATCACACTGAGACTGACTCCTCCATCAGCTGCTCCATAAGGCCACACTAAGGCTGATCTCCACCCGCCCCCTGCAGGTGAAACCGGTGGTGTCCAGGTACCTGATGGAGAAGCAGCTTCCCTACCAGGAGGACTCCTACCTGTCCCGCCTGCAGCTCTTCTTCCATAAGTATCAGGAGCTGATGGTGTTTGCTCCACCCATCACAGAGTTGGTGGGGGTGCAGTGATGGAGAGAAGAGGAGTTTGGACTTGTTTGCTCTGAGTGGAGCAGGTGGAGAAGGTAGAGCAGGTGGAGAACGTAGAGCAGGTGGAGAACGTAGAGCAGGTGGAGAAGGTAGAGCAGGTGGAGAAGGTAGAGCAGGTGGAGAAGGTAGAGCAGGTGGAGAACGTAGAGCAGGTGGAGAACGTAGAGCAGGTGGAGAAGGTAGAGCAGGTGGAGAAGGTAGAGCAGGTGGAGCGGTGGGACAATGTCTGAACTCATTGAAATTCTTTTTGAAGCTCTTCAGAAGTAAACAAGTTGATCGGTCAGTTGATCGATCGGTTGATCGGTCGGTTGATCGGTCGGTTGATCGATCGGTTGATCGGTCGGTTGATCGGTCGGTTGATCGGTCGGTTGATCGGTCGGTTGATCGGTCGGTTGATCGGTCGGTTGTTCCTGCTGCCTCATTTCAAAAAGCTGACTCAGCTGTTATCAGTTTTTCATTCAGGTGATCTTCTTCCTCCGTTTATTGTTCATCTGGACATGAACCCTTGAGCCAAGCACTGAATGCCTCGTTGCTCCTGTAGGAATCAAACACACTGTTGAGGAGCTGCGTTTGATGATTTGCAGCCACTTCGTCGTCATAGAAACGGGACTTTGGAACGTCTTCAGTTCAACTTCTTGTGATGTGGAATTTAAATAGAAGATCGACATAATAAATCCAGTTATTGAAAAACAGTCACGAGTTTCACTTCCTGTAAGTTCCTTCAAAGTAAAACTGGTTTGTGAACAGAGACGATTGAATGTTCAGAGGACCGATAATCAATAATCCAGAGCTCAGAGAGTGGGGGGGATTAAAACACCAAGTGGCCACATGAAGAACCACCAACATGTCAAACATCAGGAATCAATAGAACATTAGTGCAAAGGAACACAATGATCAGGGGGTCTGGGGGTCAGGGGGTCTGGGTCAGGAGTTCTGGGGGTCAGGGGGTCTGGGTCAGGAGGTCTGGGGGTCAGGGGGTCTGGGTCAGGAGGTCTGGGGGTCAGGGGGTCAGGGGGTCTGGTCAGGGTCACGGTCAGGGGGTCAGGGGGTCTGGGTCAGAGGGTCACGGTCAGTGGGTCAGGGTCAGGGTCTGGGACAGGGTCTGGGGGTCAGGGTTTGAGGTTCCTCCACTAAAGAGCAGCAGATGTTCAGACACTTCAGCTTCGATCAGGACTGTGCAGCAGGATGTGAACGCAGCCTGCTGGTGTGGCCCTGCGGTGGTGTAACCCTACACCGTCACTGCTGCACCGTGGAGCTCCGCCCAGGGAGGCGTGTGCTGGGAAATATGGACTGAGACACAAACCAACATGGAAACGGCCGACAGAGCTGAAAGGACGGACAAACACTGAAGACAAAAATAAAGATAAAGAACAGACAGAACCGCACACAGTGAGACACAGTGAGACACAATGAGACACAGTGAGACACAGTGAGACACAATGAGACATAGTGAGACACAGTGAGACACAGTGAGACACAGTGAGACACAATGAGACATAGTGAGACACAGTGAGACATAGTGAGACACAGTGAGACACAGTGAGACACAGTGAGACACAGTGAGACACAATCACAACATAAACACAATAGACACACAAAGACTGACAAATAGGAAACAGTCACAAGGACACATCAGGTCCTCACAACAAGCAGGAAGCAATGGACACTGTGTGTGTGTGTGTGTGTGTGTGTGTGTGTGTGTGTGTGTGTGTGTGTGTGTGTGTGTGTGTGTGTGTGTGTGTGTGTGTGTGTGTGTGTGTGTGTGTGTGCGTGTGGTGGGAGTGTCTCCTTGGTGGGTGGGGCTTCCCGGCTCTTCTTCTGCTGCAGACTGAAGCTGTAGATCCAGTTTGTTGAGGCAGTCAGAGACATGGCAGACTGTGTGGACTCAGCAGGAGCAGCAGCAGGAGGAGCAGGAGGAGGAGAAGCTACAGGTGGAGGAGCAGGAGGAGCAGGAGGAGGAGGAGGAGGAGAAGCTACAGGTGGAGGAGCAGGAGGAGCAGGAGGAGGAGGAGGAGGAGAAGCTACAGGTGGAGGAGCAGGAGGAGCAGGAGGAGGAGAAGCTACAGGTGGAGGAGAAGGAGGAGCAGGAGGAGGAGAAGCTACAGGAGGAGCAGGAGGAGCAGAAGGAGGAGAAGCTACAGGTGGAGGAGAAGGAGGAGCAGGAGGAGGAGAAGCTACAGGTGGAGGAGAAGGAGGAGCAGAAGGAGGAGAAGCTACAGGTGGAGGAGCAGGAGCAGGAGAAACTACAGGAGCAGCAGAAGGAGGAGGAGGAGGAGCAGGAGGAGCAGGAGGAGAAGCTCCAGGAGCAGCAAAGGTCCTCGAGGCAGAGAGCAAAGAGGAGCAGAGCCCAGACCCCAGGACTGGAGAGGAGACCAAAATCCTGGAGGACCTGAAGGAGTCTGAGACCCTAGAGAAGCCCAAGGAGGAGAAGGAGGAGGCCCAGGAGGAGGAGGAGAAGGAAGAGGAGAAGGAGGACTCCCAGGAGGAGGACCTGGAGGAGCCCCTGGGCCCCGATGACGTGGTGTGTGACTCCTGCATCGAGAGCCCCCGCCGGGCCCTGAAGTCCTGCCTCACCTGCCTGGTGTCGTACTGCCGGGTCCACCTGAGGCCTCACCTGGAGAACCCCAAGTTCCAGAGCCACCGGCTGCTGGAGCCGCTGAGGGACATCGAGCGCAGGACCTGCGAGAGCCACAAGTGGCCGCTAGAGCTCTTCTGCTCCGCCGACGGCTGCTGCCTCTGTCAGGACTGTGTGACGGAGGAGCACCGGGGGCATCAGACCCTGAGGGTGGAGGAGGCCCGGGGCAGGATTGAGGCAGGTCTCACACACACACACACACATACACACACACACACACACACACACACACACACACACACACACACACACACACACACACACACACACACACACACACACACATTGAAGATCGTCACCAGAGCAGTGAAGGCTAGCGACCTTCTTGTTAGCATTAGCATTAGCATTAGCATTAGCATTACATGGAGGGAGGTTCGTCAATAAAAGGTCTAAAGCAGGAAGCTTCAGAGTCTCGGCCTCTTGGTCACATGGTCTTTAAACATCGACGCTTTCAGGCTAAACTTTAGTTTTTTACAGTGACGTCAAATGAAATTTAGATTTTATTACGTTCTTATGTTATTACACTATTATAATGGTGTCGTTACAGTATTATTATGGTGTCATTACAGTATTATTATGGCGTCGTTACAGTATTATTATGGTGTCATTACAGTATTATTATGGTGTCGTTACAGTATTATTATGGTGTCGTTACAGTATTATTATGGTGTCGTTACAGTATTATTATGGTGTTACAGTATTATTATGGTGTCGTTACAGTATTATTATGGCGTCGTTACAGTATTATTATGGTGTTACAGTATTATTATGGCGTCGTTACAGTATTATTATGGCGTCGTTACAGTATTATTATGGTGTCGTTACAGTATTATTATGGTGTCATTACAGTATTATTATGGCGTCGTTACAGTATTATTATGGTGTTACAGTATTATTATGGCGTCGTTACAGTATTATTATGGCGTCGTTACAGTATTATTATGGCGTCGTTACAGTATTATTATGGTGTCGTTACAGTATTATTATGGCGTCGTTACAGTATTATTATGGCGTCGTTACAGTATTATTATGGCGTCGTTACAGTATTATTATGGTGTTACAGTATTATTATGGTGTCGTTACAGTATTATTATGGTGTTGTTACAGTATTGTTATGGCGTCGTTACAGTATTGTTATGGTGTCGTTACTGTATTGTTAAGGTGTCGTTACAGTATTGTTATGGCGTCCTTACAGTATTATTATGGTGTTGTTACAGTATTATTATGGCGTCGTTACAGTATTGTTATGGCGTCGTTACAGTATTGTTATGGCGTCGTTACAGTATTATTATGGCGTCGTTACAGTATTGTTATGGCGTCGTTACAGTATTGTTATGGCGTCGTTACAGTATTGTTATGGCGTCGTTACAGTATTATTATGGCGTCGTTACTGTATTGTTATGGCGTCGTTACAGTATTATTATGGCGTCGTTACAGTATTGTTATGGCGTCGTTACAGTATTATTATGGCGTCGTTACAGTATTGTTATGGCGTCGTTACAGTATTATTATGGCGTCGTTACAGTATTGTTATGGCGTCGTTACAGTATTGTTATGGCGTCGTTACAGTATTATTATGGTGTCGTTACAGTATTATTATGGTGTCGTTACTGTATTGTTATGGCGTCGTTACTGTATTGTTATGGCGTCGTTACAGTATTATTATGGTGTTGTTACAGTATTATTATGGTGTCGTTACTGTATTGTTATGGCGTCGTTACAGTATTATTATGGTGTTGTTACAGTATTGTTATGGTGTTGTTACAGTATTGTTATGGCGTCGTTACAGTATTATTATGGTGTTGTTACAGTATTGTTATGGTGTTGTTACAGTATTGTTATGGCGTCGTTACAGTATTATTATGGTGTTGTTACAGTATTGTTATGGTGTTGTTACAGTATTGTTATGGCGTCGTTACAGTATTGTTATGGTGTTGTTACAGTATTATTATGGCGTCGTTACAGTATTATTATGGCGTCGTTACAGTATTATTATGTAGTGAAGTTATTAATTCAGCCCAGATGAGATTAATGAAGTCGTTTATGTAGTTTGACATCCTGCATTAGTGTGACTCGCTGCATCACCTGGTGGTGTTCCATGGTACTGCGGGACTGGGCGGGGGCTCGTGGGCTGCTTTGCGAGTTGAACTTGTTTGTTTTTTTTGCTTCACTCAGAAATCTTTTGTGTTTCAATTTTAAGGATTAGGATTAGGACAGGGATCGGGTCAGGATCAGGACTAGGATTATGATTGGGATTACGATTAGGATTAGGGTTAGAATTTGGGTTAGGATTAGGATCGGGATTGGGATTGGGATCGAGTTCAGGACTAGGATTTGGATTGGGATTGGGATTGGGATTGGGATTTGGATCAGGATTTGGATTTGGATTTGGATTTGGATTTGGATTTGGATTTGGATTAGGATTAGGATTAGGATTATGGCTGAGCTGGCCTGCAGGCTGTTGGAGGATTAAAAAGGAAACTGTACCAGAGAAGCAGAAGCAGCAAAGGGAGAAATAAAGCTGCTGTTTGAAGTAGATTCACTTCCAGAAGCTGAACACAATTGAATCATTCACTTCCTGTTCGTCTCTCGTGGTTCTTCTTTATGTAGCTCACCTCAGATCACTCCAGGGGTTCTAACGTCACACTTCCTGTTCGTGGTTCTTCTTTATGTAGCTCACCTCAGATCACTCCAGGGGTTCTAACGTCACACTTCCTGAGGTTTTTCACAATAACATGTCTGTGTTCATGTTATTTGAAATTCACTGGAGAATCACATGCTGATAGTTTGATGACGTCTTTGTACTGAAACCCTGAAGGTTCTTTAGAGTTCTAGTGACTCCAGTTAATCTGTTAAATCCCTTTAAGCACCAAAGCATTAGATTCTGTTGGTATTATAACTTCTAGCTCGAGTTAACCTAAACCAGAGGAGGGCCGGCCTGTTTACCTGTTCATGGTTCTAACCAGTTTATGGTTCTAACCAGTTCATGGTTCTAACCAGTTTATGGTTCTAACCAGTTTATGGTTCTAACCTGTTCATGGTTCTAACCAGTTTATGGTTCTAACCAGTTCATGGTTCTAACCAGTTTATGGTTTTAACCAGTTTATGGTTCTAACCTGTTTATGGTTCTAACCTGTTTATGGTTCTAACCAGTTCATGGTTCTAACCAGTTTATGGTTCTAACCAGTTCATGGTTCTAACCTGTTTATGGTTCTAACCAGTTCATGGTTCTAACCAGTTCATGGTTCTAACCAGTTTATGGTTCTAACCAGTTTATGGTTCTAACCTGTTCATGGTTCTAACCAGTTTATGGTTCTAACCAGTTCATGGTTCTAACCAGTTTATGGTTTTAACCAGTTTATGGTTCTAACCTGTTTATGGTTCTAACCTGTTTATGGTTCTAACCAGTTCATGGTTCTAACCAGTTTATGGTTCTAACCAGTTCATGGTTCTAACCTGTTTATGGTTCTAACCAGTTCATGGTTCTAACCAGTTTATGGTTCTAACCAGTTCATGGTTCTAACCAGTTTATGGTTTTAACCAGTTTATGGTTCTAACCAGTTCATGGTTCTAACCTGTTTATGGTTCTAACCTGTTTATGGTTCTACCAGCTGAACCTGTCCATGGTGGCGGGGTGCTGGAGCCAATCCCAGTGTACAATGGGGGGACTGGTTCACACATGAGAAGAACATGCAAACTGCATGTTGTTCCTGTGGGTTTGTCTTCATGGTGTTGAGTTGTGGAGACGCTTCTGACCCGAGAGGAGAGAATCTCACTTTTCAAAATAAAGCGTACAGACGGTGGAACGTTGTTGCGCCGACACGCCGTGTGCAGATAAAGAACCGGTTGTGTTGTTTTCCCTCGAGCTCTGAACTTTCAGAGTGAAACTTCAGCGTCGCCTCAACCTGCCTGAGGAATGTTGACCTGAACCGACAGAACCAGCAACACGCCTGGAGTCGTCCTCAACCTCACATTCCTCACCTGGACTCCTCACATTCCTCACCTCAGTGGAAGCCGCCAGCGACTGACCAGAGGTGTTTGCTTTGCAGAAGGAGCTGAGGGGGAAACAGAGTGAGATGGTGAAGACGTTGACGGCAGCAGAGAACGCCATCAGCAAGCTGCAGCTCAACACCGTCTCTATCCAGGTAAACTAACACCAGGTGAGTCGCTCTGGGACCTCCTCACCAGCAGGTGAGTCGCTCTGGGACCTCCTCACCAGCAGGTGAGTCGCTCTGGGACCTCCTCACCAGCAGGTGAGTCGCTCTGGGACCTCCTCACCAGCAGCGGCGGTTCTAGAGGTAAACACTTGGTGGGGCAAGAGTTTATTTCAGGTCCAGTGACACGACTGAATTCTAAAATAAAGTGTGAACTCAACCTTTTAGCCACAACATTATAACCACCATTGCGGCGTTGATCCCGTAAAAATGTTGAGCCTTGGAGACCGCTGATCAAAATAAATAAATATATATATATATACTGTATATATACAGTATATATACAGTATATATACAGTATATATACAGTATATATCAACATTAGAACCAAGTCCTGCTGCTTCAGGGACGGCAGCTCAGCCACTCCACCACGGTAAAGCCTGAGCATGAACACTTTACTGAATGTAATACACACTGCGTGGTGAGAGAGGGGCGAGCTACACTAATGTAATACACACTGCGTGGTGAGAGAGGGGCGAGCTACACTAATGTAATACACACTGCATGGTGAGAGAGGGGCGAGCTACACTAATGTAATACACACTGCGTGGTGAGAGAGGGGCGAGCTACACTAATGTAATACACACTGCATGGTGAGAGAGGGGCGAGCTACACTAATGTAATACACACTGCGTGGTGAGAGAGGGGCGAGCTACACTAATGTAATACACACTGCGTGGTGAGAGAGGGGCGAGCTACACTAATGTAATACACACTGCGTGGTGAGAGAGGGGCGAGCTACACTAATGTAATACACACTGCATGGTGAGAGAGGGGCGAGCTACACTAATGTAATACACACTGCATGGTGAGAGAGGGGCGAGCTACACTAATGTAATACACACTGCATGGTGAGAGAGGGGCGAGCTACACTAATGTAATACACACTGCATGGTGAGAGAGGGGCGAGCTACACTAATGTAATACACACTGCATGGTGAGAGAGGGGCGAGCTACACTAATGTAATACACACTGCATGGTGAGAGAGGGGCGAGCTACACTAATGTAATACACACTGCATGGTGAGAGAGGGGCGAGCTACACTAATGTAATACACACTGCATGGTGAGAGAGGGGCGAGCTACACTAATGTAATACACACTGCGTGGTGAGAGAGGGGCGAGCTACACTAATGTAATACACACTGCGTGGTGAGAGAGGGGCGAGCTACACTAATGTAATACACACTGCATGGTGAGAGAGGGGCGAGCTACACTAATGTAATACACACTGCATGGTGAGAGAGGGGCGAGCTACAGTAATGCTCCATCAGTGTGGATCAGGAGGAAACATCCTGAAGCAGGAAGAGGAGACCAGGAACCAGGGAGGACAGTCCTCACAGTAACTATGTACTCATTGTACTTATTGTAGATAATCTTAAAGAATTAATAGCATACTTAGCATGCAGTCCTTTCTGATGACACACGGTGGCGCTCAGCCCCCCCGCCCCTAAGGACCAGCCGCCCCTGCTCACGAGGCTCGTTGCTGTTCCGCAGCATTCAGTGATGGAGGTACGAGCCGTGATCGACAGCCAGTTCGAAGAGCTGCAGGCGGTGGTGCAGCGTGCCAAAGCGGAGGTGACGGAGGTCCTGGAGGCGGAGGAGAAGCAGGCGCTGCGGCAGGCCGAGGGCATCCGGGTCCACCTGGAGCAGCGCTGCTCCGAGCTGAAGAAGACACAGGCCCAGATGGAGAAGCTGTCCAAACACCAGAACGACGTGGACTTCCTGCAGGTACTGCTTCTACTTCCTGCTGGTACTGCTTCTACTTCCTGCAGGTACTGCTTCTACTTCCTGCAGGTACTGCTTCTACTTCCTGCTGGTACTGCTTCTACTTCCTGCAGGTACTGCTTCTACTTCCTGCTGGTACTGCTTCTACTTCCTGCAGGTACTGCTTCTACTTCCTGTTGGTACTGCTTCTACTTCCTGCAGGTACTGCTTCTACTTCCTGCTGGTACTGCTTCTACTTCCTGCTGGTACTGCTTCTACTTCCTGCTGTTACTACTTCTATATCCTGCTAGTACTGTTACTACATCCTGCTGGTACTGCTTCTACTTCCTGCTGGTACTGCTTCTACTTCCTGCAGGTACTGCTTCTACTTCCTGCAGGTACTGCTTCTACTTCCTGCTGTTACTACTTCTATATCCTGCTGGCACTGTTACTACATCCTGCTGGTACTGCTTCTACTTCCTGCAGGTACTGTTACTACATCCTGCAGCTACTGCTTCTACTTCCTGCTGTTACTACTTCTATATCCTGCTGGTACTGTTACTACATCCTGCAGGTACTGCTTCTACTTCCTGCTGGTACTGCTTCTACTTCCTGCTGGGACTGCTTCTACGTCCTGCTGGTACTGCTTCTACTTCCTGCAGGTACTGCTTCTACTTCCTGCTGGGACTGCTTCTACTTCCTGCTGGTACTGCTTCTACTTCCTGCTGGGACTGCTTCTACTTCCTGTTGGTACTGCTTCTACTTCCTGCAGGTACTGCTTCTACTTCCTGCTGGTACTGCTTCTACTTCCTGCTGGGACTGCTTCTACGTCCTGCTGGTACTGCTTCTACTTCCTGCAGGTACTGCTTCTACTTCCTGCTGGGACTGCTTCTACTTCCTGCTGGGACTGCTTCTACTTCCTGCTGGTACTGCTTCTACTTCCTGCTGGGACTGCTTCTACTTCCTGTTGGTACTGCTTCTACTTCCTGCAGGTACTGCTTCTACTTCCTGCTGGTACTGCTTCTACTTCCTGCTGGGACTGCTTCTACTTCCTGCTGGTACTGCTTCTACTTCCTGCTGGGACTGCTTCTACTTCCTGTTGGTACTGCTTCTACTTCCTGCAGGTACTGCTTCTACTTCCTGCTGGTACTGCTTCTACTTCCTGCAGGTACTGCTTCTACTTCCTGCAGGTACTGCTTCTACTTCCTGCAGGTACTGCTTCTACTTCCTGCTGGTACTGCTTCTACTTCCTGCTGGTACTGCTTCTACTTCCTGCTGTTACTACTTCTATATCCTGCTGGTACTGTTACTACATCCTGCTGGTACTGCTTCTACTTCCTGCTGGTACTGCTTCTACTTCCTGCTGTTACTACTTCTATATCCTGCTGGTACTGTTACTACAACCTGCTGGTACTGCTTCTACTTCCTGCTGGTACTGCTTCTACTTCCTGCAGGTACTGCTTCTACTTCCTGCTGTTACTACTTCTATATCCTGCTGGTACTGTTACTACATCCTGCAGGTACTGCTTCTACTTTCTGCAGGTACCGGATATATATATATATATATATACACAAATATCCGGTAAATATCCGGTATATATATATACAGTATATATATATATATATATATATATATATATATATAAAGGCGCCACCTTCCTGGGGGCTCTCCACCTGCAGGAAGGTTCTTAATGGTGCAATGTGATCTGGGTGACGGTGCTCAGCCTGACACCACCACCACCTGGGAACAGATAAGAGGGAGGAGATGGAGGGATGAATATATATATATATAGTTATATATAGTTATATATATATATATATATATATATATATATATATATATATATATATATATATATATATATATATATATATATATTCAATCACTAAACTTTTGATGAGTAACCTGATGTGTAGCTCTCTGTGTGTTTCAGGAGTACTTTCTGTGTGTTTCAGGAGTACTCTCCGTGTGTTTCAGGAGTACTTTCCGTGTGTTTCAGGAGTACTTTCCGTGTGTTTCAGGAGTACTCAGAGTGGAAGAGGGACTGGACGGACGTCTCCCTGCCCGGCGTCTACATTGGCCTGATGGACCGCCTGCACTCCTTCAGCAGCGTTGTCACCGACGTTACTCAGACTCACTGCGCCGCCCTGGTGGCGTCGTACCTCCACAAGGTCCAGGAGACCTGTAGGAATGGTGAGCTGCTCAGCCAATCACGCTCCATCTACCTGGAGGAGCAGGGAAGCAGGAGTACTCCAGTACTCTACTAGAACCACAGAGACTAGTGGCGACTTCTGCTGGTGGAATCTAACTGCAGCAGTGGAGGAAGACTTACTAAGACCAGACCTGGACCTGGACCTGGACCTGGACCTGGACCTGGACCTGGACCTGGACCTGGACCTGGACCCATTAGAATTTACCAGTCTACTCAGACACTGAGAAAAATCAAATCTGTTTACTTTGACCAGAAGTTTATTGGTTAAAAAAGTAAAAGTACTTTGGTCCAGATTCCATTTTGTGTTCTTTTTGTTTTTTTCAGACAAAATGGGAATAAAAACGACCGTCCATCGAATGATCGCAACGAAACAGAACATGAGTCTCCCAGATCCCCTGAGTCGCACCGACTTCTTCAAGTGTAAGTTATAGAGCGTCTGTCTCTGACACCAAATTATAGAGCATCTCTCTGTAACGCCAAGTTATGGAGCGTCTCTCTCTAACACCAGATTATAGAGCACCACCATCCTCTAGCACCAGATTATAGAGCGTCTCTCTCTAACACCAGATTATAGAGCGTCTCTCTCTAACACCAGATCATAGAGCATCCTCCTCCCCTAACACCAGATAATAGAGCATCCTCCTCCCCTAACACCAGATTATAGAGCATCATCATCCCCTAGCACCAGATTATAGAGCGTCTCTCTATACTGCCAAATTATAGAGCACCCTCCTCCCCTAACACCAGATAATAGAGCATCCTCCTCCTCTAACACCAGATTATAGAGCATCCTCTAACACCAGATTATAGAGCATCCACCTCCTCTAACACCAGATTATAGAGCACCCTCCTCCTCTAACACCAGATTATAGAGCATCATCCTCCCCTAACACCAGATTATAGAGCATCCCCCCTCTAACACCATATTATAGAGCATCCTCCTCCTCTAACACCAGATTATAGAGCGTCACCATCCCCTAGCACCAGATTATAGAGCGTCTCTCTATACTGCCAAATTATAGAGCATCCTCCTCCCCTAACACCAGATTATAGAGCATCATCATCCCCTAGCACCAGATAATAGAGCATCCTCCTCCCCTAACACCAGATTATAGAGCATCATCATCCCCTAGCACCAGATTATAGAGCGTCTCTCTATACTGCCAAATTATAGAGCACCCTCCTCCCCTAACACCAGATAATAGAGCATCCTCCTCCTCTAACACCATATTATAGAGCATCCTCCCCTCTAACACCATATTATAGAGCATCCTCCTCCTCTAACACCAGATTATAGAGCGTCATCATCCCCTAGCACCATATTATAGAGCGTCATCATCCCCTAGCACCATATTATAGAGCGTCTCCCTCTAAAGGCGCGGTTCCACCGCACTTTCTGTGGCGGAGTGGCGTGAGGCGGGTTTTCTCGCGGTCCGACTGAAAGGTTGTGGAAGGTACGTAAAGAACCGACGACCACCGGGCAGGAGGTTCCGCTCCCCCTCCGTTGAGGTACCTAGCAGTGAGGAACGGGTCTGTGGGGAGGAGCTACAACGCAGCCGTCTGCTGATTGGTCGTGAGGATCGTCACTCTCTACTTGGTCACAATATTTAAATATTCCATCGACCGTAACCCTCCGTTGTTGTTTACATACGTCGCTTTGCTCACTGGTTGATTAGTTAACTGGTTGATTAGTTAACTGGTTGATTGAAACGTCGACGCGATACAACAGGGCGTCTTTTAATGAGATACAGACGTTCCTCTCAGGAACAGGAGGAGAACAGGAGGAGAACAGGAGCCCCTCCTCCTCCTCTCAGGAACAGGAGGAGAACAGGAGCTCCTCCTCCTCTCAGGAACAGGAGGAGAACAGGAGCCCCTCCTCCTCCTCTCAGGAACAGGAGGAGAACAGGAGCTCCTCCTCCTCTCAGGAACAGGAGGAGGAGCTCCAGCAGGATCTGGGTGCTGCTGTTCACAAAGAGAACGTTTAACCTGAGTCCCAGAGAACAACTAGGACGTCCTCCAGCAGCTTCCATGTTCTTTTCTGGACGCGTCTCCGAGTCGTTCTCAACCCGCCTACATTGTTCCCGTCCTCTCTGTGGTGGACCGTGAGACAGAGTTGGTCCTGGTGGTGCTTTACCGTACCGTATAGAGCGTCTCTCTCTAATGCCAGATTATAGAGCACCTTCCTCCTCTAACACCAGATTACAGAGCGTCTCCCCTAAAACTAGATTATAGAGTATCTTCCTCCTAAACATTCTGTAATCTGCATCCTAAACATCGTGAAGTGTTGACGTGGCGTGTTGACATGTTGACGTGGCGTGTTGATGTGATGTGTTGACGTGACATGTTGACATGTTGACGTGTTGACGTGGCGTGTTGATGTGACATGTTGATGTGTTGACGTGGCGTGTTGATGTGACATGTTGACGTGTTGACGTGGCGTGTTGATGTGATGTGTTGACGTGACATGTTGACATGTTGACGTGTTGACGTGGTGTGTTGATGTGACATGTTGATGTGTTGACGTGGCGTGTTGATGTGACATGTTGACGTGACATGTTGACATGTTGACGTGTTGACGTGGCGTGTTGATGTGACATGTTGACGTGTTGACGTGGCGTGTTGATGTGATGTGTTGACGTGACATGTTGACATGTTGACGTGTTGACGTGGTGTGTTGATGTGACATGTTGATGTGTTGACGTGGCGTGTTGATGTGACATGTTGACGTGACATGTTGACATGTTGACGTGTTGACGTGGCGTGTTGATGTGACATGTTGATGTGACATGTTGACATGTTGATGTGTTGACGTGGTGTGTTGATGTGACATGTTGATGTGTTGACGTGGCGTGTTGATGTGACATGTTGACGTGGTGTGTTGATGTGACATGTTGACGTGGTGTGTTGACGTGACATGTTCACATGTTCACATGTTGACGTGACATGTTGACGTGTTGACGTGGCGTGTTGATGTGATGTGTTGACGTGACATGTTGACATGTTGACGTGTTGACGTGGTGTGTTGATGTGACATGTTGATGTGTTGACGTGGCGTGTTGATGTGACATGTTGACGTGTTGACGTGGCGTGTTGATGTGATGTGTTGACGTGACATGTTGACATGTTGACGTGTTGACGTGGTGTGTTGATGTGACATGTTGATGTGTTGACGTGGTGTGTTGATGTGACATGTTGATGTGTTGACGTGGTGTGTTGGTTTGACATGTTGACGTGACGTGTTGACGTGGCGTGTTGATGTGACATGTTGACGTGGCGTGTTGATGTGACATGTTGACGTGACGTGTTGACGTGTAGATCTAACGTGTTGCTGTTCTCCAGACTCCGCCCAGCTGAGTTTTGACGGCGACACGGCTCACAGGTTCCTGCGGCTGACGGAGGAGAACAGGAAGGTGACCAACACCACCCCCTGGCAGCATCCGTACCCTGACCTGCCCGAGCGCTTTGACAACTGGCGCCAGGTGCTGGCGTCCGAGAGCTTCTACCTGGGCCGCCATTACTTCGAGGCCGACATCAGCGGCGAGGGCACGCACGTAGGAGTGACCTGCAAGTGCATCGACCGCAAAGGCAGCGAGAGCAACAGCTGCATCACGGGGAACAACTTCTCCTGGTGCCTCCAGTGGAATGGCCGCAGCTTCTCCGCCTGGCACAGCGGCGTGGAGACGCCCCTCAATGTGGAGAAGGTCACCCGCGTGGGCGTGTACGTGGACTACACCCGCGGCCTGCTGGCCTTCTACGGCGTGGACCAGGACATGGCGCTCATCCACCAGTACAAGGCGGAGTTCCTGGAGCCGCTGTATCCGGCCTTCTGGCTCTCCAAGAAGGAGAACGTGGTGGCGCTGGTGGCGCCCGGCGAGCCGCTGCTGCTGAAGAGCCCCTCCCCTCCCACCTCGCCCGCCAACGGCGCCGTGGTGTCGTAACCAGGACGTTCTGCTGCTCCCACAGAATAATTCTGTCTCCTGGACGGTCAAAGACACAAACCTGTTTACAGAATGTTGCTCCTTCCTTCATCTCATGGAACCCTGGACACGAGTTCAGAGCAGAAGAACGAGCAACTAATCAATCAACTAAACTAGGATCAATCAACTAAACTAGGATCAGTCAACTAAACTAGGATCAATCAACTAAACTAGGATCAGTCAACTAAACTAGGATCAATCAACTAAACTAGGATCAATCAACTAAACTAGGATCAGTCAACTAAACTAGGATCAGTCAACTAAACTAGGATCAGTCAACTAAACTAGGATCAATCAACTAAACTAGGATCAGTCAACTAAACTAGGATCAGTCAACTAAACTAGGATCAGTCACTTTTAACAGAAATGTTGAATATTTTTTTGAATGCAAATAAAAACGTTTTCAAAACAGATTTCTTGTCGTTTGCAGTTTTGAGATGAAAGGATGAGGTCAGAGGTCGACATGTTGACGGTTCCAGCTCGATATGAAACTCGTCTTTATTTAATATCTATTTACTTCTAAAATGTTTCTCAATGAAACTAAAGATTTCTTCTGAATGATTGTCGTCTGAAAGTGTAGAAGAAGAAGTCCTGCTGGGAGGAGCCGACAGTCCGTCAGGTCACATGATGCCACTGATCCACAGAACCACCCAGCTGGAGAACCCACGCTCCCACACACACACATTCATGTGGTTCCACCTCAAAACCACCAGCTGTTAGAACCCAAGACTCTTTTGGGCTCCAGACTGGACCCGTTGGCTCTGAGGGAATAAGTGAAGATGAGCTGATGAGATGAAGATCAACTCCCAGAAAACCAGATTGATCCTGCAGAGCAGCAGAAAGGCCCCCAACACAACCTGGACTCAAACCGTGGGACTTCCCACTGTGAGGCGACGGCCCTCACCACTACTCCACCAACAGGGTAACAGATGTCAGTCCAGATACTCTTCATCCCAACAAGGTTTTCAGTAATATTTAGGCAGAAACAAACAATTGTAATGTTTACACCATTAATGTGTTCCGTAGAACCTCTGACAAGTGGACCAGGTGGAGCTCCACCCTGTACTGGACACGTCACTGAGGACAGACACACCTTTACAGCTCCACCCTGTACTGGACACGTCACTGAGGACAGACACACCTTTACAGCTCCACCCTGTACTGGACACGTCACTGAGGACAGACACACCTTTACAGCTCCACCCTGTACTGGACACGTCACTGAGGACAGACACACCTTTACAGCTCCACCCTGTACTGGACACGTCACTGAGGACAGACACACCTTTACAGCTCCACCCTGTACTGGACACGTCACTGAGGACAGACACACCTTTACAGCTCCACCCTGTACTGGACACGTCACTGAGGACAGACACACCTTTACAGCTCCACCCTGTACTGGACACGTCACTGAGGACAGACACACCTTTACCTGTTGGCCCACCTGGACGAGGACAACAGACAAGCTTTCCTGGGACATTTCCAGCTGAGCGACACTGAAACGGCCAGAATACCTGATTATTGGAATACATGGGTACTACATGTTAGTAGGGGTGATACATGGGTACTACATGATAGTAGGGGTGATACATGGGTACTACATGTTAGTAGGGGTGATACATAGGTACTACATGTTAGTAGGGGTGATACATGGGTACTACATGTTAGTAGGGGTGATACATGGGTACTACATGTTAGTAGGGGCGATACATGGGTACTACATGTTAGTAGGGGCGATACATAGGTACTACATGTTAGTAGGGGCGATACATAGGTACTACGTGTTAGTAGGGGCGATACATGGGTACTACGTGTTAGTAGGGGCGATACATGGGTACTACGTGTTAGTAGGGGCGATACATAGGTACTACGTGTTAGTAGGGGTGATACATGGGTACTACGTGTTAGTAGGGGTGATACATAGGTACTACGTGTTAGTAGGGGTGATACATGGGTACTACATGTTAGTAGGGGTGATACATGGGTACTACGTGTTAGTAGGGGTGATACATAGGTACTACGTGTTAGTAGGGGTGATACATGGGTACTACATGTTAGTAGGGGTGATACATAGGTACTACGTGTTAGTAGGGGTGATACATGGGTACTACGTGTTAGTAGGGGTGATACATGGGTACTACGTGTTAGTAGGGGTGATACATGGGTACTACGTGTTAGTAGGGGTGATACATGGGTACTACGTGTTAGTAGGGGTGATACATAGGTACTACGTGTTAGTAGGGGTGATACATGGGTACTACATGTTAGTAGGGGTGATACATAGGTACTACGTGTTAGTAGGGGTGATACATGGGTACTACGTGTTAGTAGGGGTGATACATGGGTACTACGTGTTAGTAGGGGTGATACATGGGTACTACATGTTAGTAGGGGTGATACATGGGTACTACCTGTTAGTAGGGGTGATACATGGGTACTACATGTTAGTAGGGGTGATACATGGGTACTACGTGTTAGTAGGGGTGATACATAGGTACTACGTGTTAGTAGGGGTGATACATAGGTACTACGTGTTAGTAGGGGTGATACATGGGTACTACGTGTTAGTAGGGGTGATACATGGGTACTACCTGTTAGTAGGGGTGATACATGGGTACTACATGTTAGTAGGGGTGATACATAGGTACTACATGTTAGTAGGGGTGATACATGAGTGCATCCATACTCCACTCTGGACTCACTTCCTTCAGGTTCCAGAAACTCTCTCTACTTCTGCTGCCCGGCGTTCTCCACCTTTCCTAAAGCAGTTTATCTTTCACTTCAGGAGTTCTGAACCTCTGGATCTTTATTTGCTTTTAAAATGTGACTGTTCAGACGGGGAGACGGAGGATGTCCTCACACAAGGTCCAGTAGCTCTGGAGCATGAGCAGTGGACTGCAGAGGGGCGGAGCATAGTGCACAGGGGCGGAGCATAGCGCACAGGGGCGGAGCATAGCGTACAGGGGCGGAGCATAGTGTACAGGGGCGGAGCATAGCGCACAGGGGCGGAGCATAGCGCACAGGGGCGGAGCATAGCGTACAGGGGCGGAGCATAGCGCACAGGGGCGGAGCATAGCGTACAGGGGCGGAGCATAGCGCACAGGGGCGGAGCATAGCGTACAGGGGCGGAGCATAGTGTACAGGGGCGGAGCATAGCACACAGGGGCGGAGCCTTTGTTAAAAAAACCGTTGTTTTTTTGTTTTTTTTTAGCCTCCGAATTTTTTTTTTTCTTCAGTGGCCCTAAAACTCTTCTGTAATATAGGATTTATACAAGTTGGGTTTTTTTACGTTTCATTGTAATTGGCACCAGAATGTTTTATTAAAATTGACTTTATGTTGAGATTATAATCATTTTCAGTACTTACTGTTTGATCTTGCAAAATATAGACAATTAGATTACATACACTGTGAGCACAACAAAGAAACAACAAAGAAAAACTTTCAGGTGTAAATTTAAAAGTTATTATAGTAATATTTTACCAGTCTGGGCCATTCAAGATGAAACTGGACTGTATATGGTCCCTGAAGTAAATTAAATCGTATGTGTGTTTGGTTCGTTCAATATCAACTGGTCCTTCAATTTGTCCTCGTGACGTAGCCCTCCGAAGAGAGGACGCCTGTCTTCAGGGGACACCTGCCTTTGGATTTCAGGGTGTCCCTACGTCACAGGTTTTACTGTATTTATTATGAAATACTTTCAAAATAAGGACAAGCTGAGAGAAGAGTGGGACAAAAAGGAAACGAGCAGGAATTTAAATAAAAACTACAGAAAATAAGAAAAAGAAACAAGAGTAGAAATAAAAACTAAAGAAAAAAAACAACACCGGTAGCGTAGTGACGTCACGGCGCTGGTCACGTGCCGTTACGCATGGTGACGTGGAGCTGAGCATGTTACCCGGAAGTGGCTGTTGTCAACATGTTAGCAGGAGTAAGTAAAATATTGTGAAACGAGCTGCTTTCCACTTGTTTGAACGATCTCCGCGTGCGTCGGGCACTCGTCTAAATCCCGCCGCGGCTCTGAAGTGATTTGACGAGCGTGAAGTTGTTTAAAAGTCCTCCGGATGGACCGCAGGCGTGCTAACGATGATAACCAGTTAGCATGTACTTCCTCTGTTCTGAACTTTATTTGATTTAAAATTCATCAAACTGAGTTTGTTCTGTTGAAAGCTTCCAAATGAGAAGGCCGTCTGTGTCTGGCTGCGTTTTCTATTGAAATACTGACCGTCTGTTGGCTTGGTGAAGCACTCTGAGCTAACGGTGGCTAACGGTAGCCTCGAGTGTTATCAAATGAATCAATCAGCCAAATGAGTAAAGAGTTTAAAATCAACATGACAGCTGATCCAAGCTTCCTTCTGCCCCATAGTTCTGTAGTCTGGTTCTGTAGTCTGGTTCTGTAGTCTGGTGCCACATGACTTCTGTCAGTGCAAATTTAATCCAGATAAAGTCAATAAGTAACGTGAAATCAACAGATTGAATCCAGGTAAACGTGTTCAGTCTGAGTTTGTTTTAACCCAGAAGAGAAGATTCTGTCCTGGTGCTGTTTGGTTTTATCACTTCATTGAATAAGAAAACACTTAATTCCTATATTTATTGTCTTTAAACATATTTTTTCGTCGTTAGTTCAGGATGCATCACAGACTGATATATTGACTGTATTTAAATAGTTTCTAATATTTATTTATTTTCAGTACAAGTTGATGAAATGAACCATGTAGTTGATTGATAACATTCAGAAGGTTTCAAACGAGCAGCTCTGTTAGTCCGGAGGATTGATTATTGATCGGTCAGTGGAGGTTTGATCCTCACTAATGAAAACATTCAAATATTCTGAGGATTAACTGTTAATTCCAACCTGTTTCTGGAACTGGACAAATGTCTGACGCTGAAAAACCAAAATGAAACTTTTCAGTAAGTCAAGATTCATTCTAAGTGATAATGTTCATGGAAGAACGAGGCCGTGGAGAAAACACTTCCTGCTGCTCCTCACATGGATGAGATTAAAGTTTGTGCTGCCAGCTGAGTTTGTTGGAGTCTTCAGGGATTAAATGCTTCTTCCTTATTGGTCCCTCAGGATACGAACGATGAAGACGTGTCTTTGTTCGATGCCGAGGACGACGCAGGGAAAAGGTCAAAGTCCAACATTAAGTGAGTTAACGGATGTGCTCAGGAAGAGAACCAGTTATATATTCCCTGTAATCTGCAGTAATCTGGTCCCTGTGCCTGCAGACAGTGATCTAATCTGTAATAATCTGCTCCCTGTGTCTGCAAACACTCATCTAATCTGTAGTAATCTGGTGACTGTGTCTGCAGGCAGTGATCTAATCTGTAGTAATCTGGTCCCTGTGCCTGCAGACACCCGCTGGCGTCCTTCTTCCACCTGTTCTTCCGGGCGGCCGCCATCCTGGTTTACCTGCTGTGTGACGTCTTCAGCAATGGCTTCATCGCCGGCATGGTGGCCATCATCCTGCTGCTGTCATGTGACTTCTGGACCGTCAAGGTTTGACATGATCAATATCTGCATTGATCTGTATCAGATGATGTCACATTCAATAGGAAGTAGAAAAGTTCAAAGACGACCTGAGGGGAGACTTTTATTCTGGAGAAGCTCCACTTTTTGCCAAAGTAATGAACCTTGATTTATTTTCTCTGGAGTCAGTGATTGATCGGGGGATGGTGATTGGAGTCAGTGATTGATCGGGGGATGGTGATTGGAGTCAGTGATTGATCGGGGGATGGTGATTGGAGTCAGTGATTGATCGGGGGATGGTGATTGGAGTCAGTGATTGATCGGGGGATGGTGATTGGAGTCAGTGATTGATCGGGGGATGGTGATTGGAGTCAGTGATTCATCGGGGGATGGTGATTGGAGTCAGTGATTGATCGGGGGATGGTGATTGGAGTCAGGGTGGAGACCCTCAGGGTGGAGCTGCCAGGACTCACGAGGACCTGTAGAGTTGTTGGTTTGATTCCAGTTGAACTGTTTCCAGACTAGTAGTCCTCATGTTGCTGTCTGCAGAACATCTCGGGCCGGCTGATGGTGGGGCTGCGCTGGTGGAACCAGGTGGACGACAATGGGCGGAGTCACTGGGTGTTTGAATCCAGGAAGGTGGGGCTGCTCCTCCTCCTCTCCACCTGCTGCCCATGAGCTGTGCAGATGTTCTGACTGGGAGAATTTGTGCTCCAGGGCTCCGGGAAGCAGCAGACGTCTTCAGACTCCGAGGCTCGGGTCTTCTGGCTCGGCCTGATCGTCTGTCCCGTCATCTGGGTGGTGTTGGCCTTCAGCGCTCTGATCTCCTTCAAGATTAAATGGCTGGTCAGTTCTTCCTGCCAGAGCAGCTTCGGTCCAATGTGGAGTTCCACAGTCTGATCCAGCGCTGCTCTGTCCTCAGCCGGTGGTGATCATGGGCGTGGTGCTGCAGGGAGCCAACCTCTACGGATACGTCCGCTGTAAAGTAGGAGCCAAGACCAGCCTGAAGAACATGGCCACCAACTACTTTGGACGACAGTTTCTCAAACAGGTGAAGTCACTGAGATGTAAGGTGTGATGACACAACCACAAGTCATGATGTCATCATTCCTGACCGCCGAGCACCATGCTGACCTCAATTATAGGATTACTATCATATATCATTTATTATGATATAGGGTTTATTATAATGATATGATTCATTGTAACAATGTAGGATTTAGTTTAATGATGTGATATATTTATATATGATTTATTACAATCAGTCGTTCTGACGGTGTCGTTCTCACGGTGTCGTTCTGACGGTGTCGTTCTGACGGTGTCGTTCTCACGGTGTCGTTCTCACGGTGTCGTTCTGACGGTGTCGTTCTCACGGTGTCGTTCTCACGGTGTCGTTCTGACGGTGTCGTTCTGACGGTGTCGTTCTGACGGTGTCGTTCTTCCTGCAGGCGCTGTCCAAGGAGGAGGAATCGTAGGAGCCGCTCTGTGATCTGAAGAAGTCTGCGTTGGTCTTGATGCTATAAACTGACTGGAAGGGTTAGGGTTAGAGAGGTTAGGGTTAGAGAGGTTAGGGTTAGAGAGGTTAGAGAGGTTAGGGTTAGAGAGGTTAGGGTTAGAGAGGTTAGAGAGGTTAGGGTTAGAGAGGTTAGGGTTAGAGAGGTTAGGGTTGGAGAGGTTAGGGTTAGAGAGGTTAGAGAGGTTAGGGTTAGAGAGGTTAGGGTTAGAGAGGTTAGGGTTAGAGAGGTTAGAGAGGTTAGGGTTAGAGAGGTTAGGGTTAGAGAGGTTAGGGTTAGAGAGGTTAGGGTTAGAGAGGTTAGAGAGGTTAGAGAGGTTAGGGTTAGAGAGGTTAGAGAGGTTAGGGTTAGAGAGGTTAGGGTTAGAGAGGTTAGGGTTAGAGAGGTTAGAGAGGTTAGGGTTAGAGAGGTTAGGGTTAGAGAGGTTAGGGTTAGAGAGGTTAGGGTTAGAGAGGTTAGGGTTAGAGAGGTTAGGGTTAGAGAGGTTAGGGTTAGAGAGATTAGGGTTAGAGGGGTTAGGGTTAGAGAGGTTAGGGTTAAAGGGGTTAGGGTTAGAGAGGTTAGGGTTAGAGGGGTTAGAGAGGTTAGGGTTAGAGAGGTTAGAGAGGTTAGGGTTAGAGAGGTTAGGGTTAGAGGGGTTAGGGTTAGAGGGGTTAGGGTTAGAGGGGTTAGAGAGGTTAGGGTTAGAGGGGTTAGGGTTAGAGAGGTTAGGGTTAGAGAGGTTAGAGAGGTTAGAGAGGTTAGAGAGGTTAGAGGGGTTAGGGTTAGTCAGCCTGTAGGGATTCTGGGTTTTTAACAGTGTGAGATTTGAATTATTCCTCCTTCATCTTGCTTTAATCCAACAATAATCCCTTCAACCCTCCAGCAGACTCACCTCCCCTTTTCTTTCTTCGTCTGACTTCCTGAAGTCTAATAAAGTTTGGAGCTTCTGTTAGTATGAGAGTATAAAGTATTTCCAGCTCATGTGTAAATATGTAAGTAAAGAACCTGTCAAACTTTCTTTCATGGAAATACTTTTGTTGTCGCCACGTTTTAAATGTAACTCTAGAAGTTTATACTACTCCGTTTGTCTTTTCTACATAATGGGTTAGAAAACAGTGACAAGTAATGTTAAAGACTTTTGGGACTTTAAAAAGTGTCGGGTAGAATCTGATGTTTGAATTTGCCTTAGAGAAGTATTTTATTTTGGAGTTCTAAAATGTCAAAGTGTGATGACGTCGATTCTTTCAGATTCTTCTGATGAACATTAAAAACAACAGCAACATCTGCTGGTGAGGCCTGTTACTGCACGGTGAACACGTGACGTATGATCTGTCGCGTCTACCCGGAAGCGACCAAATCTCACCGGAAGTACTTAAACGGCCTCAAAATAAGATCCCACGGTTTTTTTTTTCATACGTTAAGGGTTCAACGACAAAACACTAATAATAGTTTTTGTACAAAAGAACACAATATAAAATATGAACTATCAACCGCCTCTTTCTCTGGGGGTCTGTCAATGAAGAGAAACGAAGGCGCAGATTGCAGGTTGGTTTAATTTTGAAGGAACCGGATGTTGAGCTATAGACGCTTGCTGGTCCTCTGTAGGTAAACAGCTGGGCTCCGGGTGTTGGAGGAGTTCCTCTCTAATGAGCGGAGCAGCGGGACGCGCTTCTTCTTCCTCCTGCCGACGGTGAAGCTTCACGATGGTTCCGACCGAAGACGCTTCAAACCGGAAGCGAGAGATCGAGGAGAAGCTCCGGCAGGTCTGGACCGGGACCGGAAGGGGTTACTGCGGCAGTTAGGCTTAAATACTACATAAATACTGCAGTTAGGCTTAAATACTACATAAATACTGCAGTTAGGCGTAAATACTACATAAATATTGCAGTTAGGCTTAAATACTACATAAATACTGCAGTTAGGCGTAAATACTACATAAATACTGCAGTTAGGCGTAAATACTACATAAATATTGCAGTTAGGCTTAAATACTACATAAATACTGCAGTTAGGCGTAAATACTACATAAATATTGCAGTTAGGCTTAAATACTACATAAATACTGCAGTTAGGCTTAAATACTACATAAATACTGCAGTTAGGCGTAAATACTACATAAATACTGCAGTTAGGCTTAAATACTACATAAATACTGCAGTTAGGCTTAAATACTACATAAATACTGCAGTTAGGCTTAAATACTACATAAATACAACACTGGGTTAATTACAGAGTTAAAATAATTCAATCTAGTTAGTTGGAGGTGTGTGTGTCTTGCATTAAAGTGTGTGTGTGTGTGTGTGTGTGTGTGTGTGTGTGTGTGTGTGTGTGTGTGTGTGTGTGTGTGTGTGTGTGTGTGTGTGTGTGTGTGTGTGTGTGTGTTTTACAGGAGCAGGAGACTTTATCATTCATCCGGGAAAACCTGGAGAAGAGTGATCAGCTGACCAAGGGCATGGTACATTCATCCATCCGTCACTCCTTCATCGCTCCTCTTCATCGCTCCTCTTCATCGCTCCTCTTCATCGCTCCTCTGCAGGGTCACAGGGTTGAACGATACATCAGAAACTTCCTAGTTCCTGTTTTGCAGTCATCACTTCCTGTCACCTCTGGCAACGTTTTATTTGTTGACGTTTAATTTCATGTTGAAACTGGGATTTGAGTTTAACGCCGTCGTCCAGATTTGTTCTAACGACCTGCTGAGGGTGATGTGTCCTGTTCCTGGTACTGCAGGTGTCCTCAGTGTTCTGTTGCTGCAGGTGCCCTGTTCATGCAGGTGTCCTGTTCCTGCAGGTGTCCATCCTGTCGTCATTCGAGAGCCGCCTCATGCAGCTGGAGAACTCCATCATTCCGGTCCACAAGCAGACGGAGAACCTGCAGCGGCTGCAGGAAAACGTGGACCGGACCCTGTCCTGCATGGACCACGTCATCAGCTACTACCACGTGGCCAAAGACACGGACCGGATCATCAGGGAGGGGTGCGTCCAGACCCGGGGCGGTGGGGTTACCGAGGGGGAGGGGCTTGACTAACCCTGTGTCTCCCCTCAGACCGACCGGCCGGCTGGACGAGTATCTGGCTTCTGTCGCCAAGATCCAGAAGGCTGTGGAGTACTTCCAGGATAACAACCCGGACAGTCCTGAACTCAACACTGTGGTACACACACACACACACACACACACACACACACACACACCACACACACACACACACACAGTGTTGAGTTCAGGACTGTGTGTGTGTGTGTGTGTGGTGCAGAAATCGCGGTTTGAGAAGGGGAAGGAGCTGCTGGAGGCGGAGTTTCGCAGCTTGCTGACCCGCTACAGTAAACCGGTCCCACCCATCCTGATCCTGGACGCCATCAGCCTGGAGGAGGAGCTGGAGGTGACGGAGGAGGTGGTGCTGGAGCACTTACCCCAGGCTGTGCTGCAGGACCTCATCTGCATCTCTGGCTGGCTGGTGGAGTACGGACGCAACCAGGGTACTAATCCTCACTGTGGGGGAGCCGGGGGGGGGGGGGGGGGTCACTTAAAGGTTCTCCAGCAGTACTACTCGTCCCCATACCTGGACTGACGTCCCAGAAGTGAAGACAGTCTGTCCTCTCTGTCCCTGGCTTGTTTCAGCTTTTAAAAAGTGTGTTGCTCCAAGCAGCCAATCAGAATCAAACCCTATATAGTGTCATCGGGGGTTTAGCCAATCCCAATCAAGGTAGGCCCTCCCTTTGACTCCTCCCACAATGAGGCAGCTCTGCTCTGGCACATGGCACCACCAGAGGAAGTACTTCCTCCTCTTCCCAAGATGGGCATGTGTGGGCGGAGCCAGTCCAGCTCACACAGACACAGCAGATTCTGAATGTAGCTCCTATGATCCAATATTCAAATGAGGAAAATCAAGGAGGAGCTAGAAACTTAGAATACTGAAGGTTTCTGGACCGACCAGACCAGGAGGAGGAGGAGGAGGAGGAGGAGGAGGACAGGAGGAGGAGGAGAACAGGAGGAGGAGGAGGTGGAGGAGGAGGAGGAGGAGAACAGGAGGAGGAGGAGGAGGAGGAGAACAGGAGGAGGAGGACAGGAGGAGGAGGAGAACAGGAGGAGGAGGAGGTGGAGGAGGAGGAGGAGGAGGAGGAGGAGGAGAACAGGAGGAGGAGGACAGGAGAAGTTTAATGACATGATGAAGAGTAAAGTGAGCAGATTAACACAGTGTGTCCTCTCATCCTGTCCTCCTTCCCTGCTGTCTTCCTGTCCTCCCCTCCTGTCTTCGTCTCCTACCTTCTTGTCCTCCCCCCCCTGTCTTCCTGTCCTCCCCTCCTATCTTCGTCTCCTACCTTCTTGTCCTCCCCCCCCTGTCTTCCTGTCCTCCCCTCCTGTCTTCCTCTCCTACCTTCTTGTCCTCCCCTCCTGTCTTCCTCTCCTACCTTCTTGTCCTCCCCCCCCTGTCTTCCTGTCCTCCTGTAGACTTCATGAACGTGTACTACCAGATCCGGTCCAACCAGCTGGATCGATCCATCAAAGGTCTGAAGGATCACTTCAGGAAGAGCAGTGCCTCCTCGGCCGTCCTCTACTCCCCCGCCGTGCAGACCAAACGCAAGGACACTCCTACCAAGAAGGCCCCCAAGAGACCAGGTCAGTCAGCGCCCCCAGACCCAATCCACTGCCCCCCCCCCCCCCCAGACCCAATCCACTGTCCCCCCAACCAAATACACTAACCCCCACCAACCAAGTACACTGACAACCCCCCCCACCCCCCAATCCATCCAGCCATCTGTCCTCTGATTGGTCCTCTAACAAGCGTCCTCTCTCTCCATCACTCCTGAGGACAGTCCTCCTCTCAGGTAACCATCTTGTCCTCTGTCTGCTGGTGGAGACGCTTAGTTACTTTACATAAGCCGCGGTTCCACCGCACGTTCTGTCGCGGAGTGGCATCATCCTCTAACACCAGATTATAGAGCATCCTCCTCCTCTAACACCAGATTATATCCTCCTCCTCTAACACCAGAGTATAGAGCATCCTCCTCCTCTAACACCAGATTATAGAGCATCCTCCTCCTCTAACACCATATTATAGAGCATCCCCCTCCTCTAACACCAGATTATAGAGCATCCTCCTCCCCTAACACCATATTATAGAGCATCCCCCTCCTCTAACACCATATTATAGAGCATCCCCCTCCTCTAACACCAGATTATAGAGCATCCTCCTCCTCTAACATCAGATTATAGAGCATCCTCCTCCTCTAACACCAGATTATAGAGCATCATCCTCCTCTAACACCACATTATAGAGCATCCTCTAACACCAGATTATAGAGCATCCACCTCCTCTAACACCAGATTATAGAGCACCCTCCTCCTCTAACACCAGATTATAGAGCATCATCCTCCCCTAACACCAGATTATAGAGCATCCCCCCTCTAACACCATATTATAGAGCATCCTCCTCCTCTAACACCAGATTATAGAGCGTCACCATCCCCTAGCACCAGATTATAGAGCGTCTCTCTATACTGCCAAATTATAGAGCATCCTCCTCCCCTAACACCAGATTATAGAGCATCATCATCCCCTAGCACCAGATAATAGAGCATCCTCCTCCCCTAACACCAGATTATAGAGCATCATCATCCCCTAGCACCAGATTATAGAGCGTCTCTCTATACTGCCAAATTATAGAGCACCCTCCTCCCCTAACACCAGATAATAGAGCATCCTCCTCCTCTAACACCATATTTTAGAGCGTCATCATCCCCTAGCACCATATTATAGAGCGTCTCCCTCTAAAGGCGCGGTTCCACCGCACTTTCTGTGGCGGAGTGGCGTGAGGCGGGTTTTCTCGCGGTCCGACTGAAAGGTTGTGGAAGGTACGTAAAGAACCGACGACCACCGGGCAGGAGGTTCCGCTCCCCCTCCGTTGAGGTACCTAGCAGTGAGGAACGGGTCTGTGGGGAGGAGCTACAACGCAGCCGTCTGCTGATTGGTCGTGAGGATCGTCACTCTCTACTTGGTCACAATATTTAAATATTCCATCGACCGTAACCCTCCGTTGTTGTTTACATACGTCGCTTTGCTCACTGGTTGATTAGTTAACTGGTTGATTAGTTAACTGGTTGATTGAAACGTCGACGCGATACAACAGGGCGTCTTTTAATGAGATACAGACGTTCCTCTCAGGAACAGGAGGAGAACAGGAGCTCCTCCTCCTCTCAGGAACAGGAGGAGAACAGGAGCTCCTCCTCCTCTCAGGAACAGGAGGAGAACAGGAGCTCCTCCTCCTCTCAGGAACAGGAGGAGAACAGGAGCCCCTCCTCCTCTCAGGAACAGGAGGAGAACAGGAGCTCCTCCTCCTCTCAGGAACAGGAGGAGAACAGGAGCCCCTCCTCCTCTCAGGAACAGGAGGAGAACAGGAGCTCCTCCTCCTCTCAGGAACAGGAGGAGGAGCTCCAGCAGGATCTGGGTGCTGCTGTTCACAAAGAGAACGTTTAACCTGAGTCCCAGAGAACAACTAGGACGTCCTCCAGCAGCTTCCATGTTCTTTTCTGGACGCGTCTCCGAGTCGTTCTCAACCCGCCTACATTGTTCCCGTCCTCTCTGTGGTGGACCGTGAGACAGAGTTGGTCCTGGTGGTGCTTTACCGTACCGTAACCTGCTGCTCCGCCCGCTCCACCACGTACTGCGGTGGAACAGCGGCTATAGTTACCTTAGATAGTTACTATACATAGTTAGTTACCTTACACAGTTTTTACACAGTTAATTACTTTACCAAGTTAGTTGGTTTACGAAGTTACACACACACACACACACACACACACACACACACACACACACACACACACACACACACACACTGGTTGCCGGTGCAGATCTTTATGAAGCCAGCAGACGTTTTGCTCACTAACACATTTTAATTCTGTGAATGTTGATGCTCACTGTTAATGACTGTTTGATAACCTGTTTGTTCTGGCCTGAGGACATGCGTGTCCTGTAACATCCTGTAGTGTCCTGTCACACCCTGTATTGTCTTGTAAAGTCCTGCAACGTCCCGTAGTGTTTCTGGTGTCCTGTAAAGTCCCGTAACATCCTGTAGTGTCCTGTAACGTCCTGCAATGTCCTTTAGTGTCCCTTATGTCCTGTAGTGTACTGTAAAGTCCAGTTGTGTCCTGTAGTGTCTCTAGTGTCTTGTAATGTTCTATAACGTCCTGTAGTGTCCTGTAACGTCCCGTAGTGTCCTGTAACATCCTGTAGTGTCCTGTAGCATCCTGTACCGTCCCGTAGTGTCTCTAGTGTCCTGTAACGTCCCGTAGTGTCTCTGGTGTCCTGTAACGTCTTGTAGTGTCCTGTAGCATCCTGTACCGTCCCGTAGTGTCTCTAGTGTCCTGTAACGTCCCGTAGTGTCTCTGGTGTCCTGTAACGTCTTGTAGTGTCCTGTAGCATCCTGTACCGTCCCGTAGTGTCTCTATTGTCCTGTAACGTCCTGTTGTGTCTCTCGTGTCGTGAAACATCCTGTAACGTCCTGTGGCATTAGGCTCCGCCCCCTCCCTATTGGAAGCTGTGCTGGTGGTGGAGGTGGTGTTTCATCACTCACTTCTCGAGCTCTTCCTCCTTGTCCTCTTCCTCCTGTCTTCTTCTGGTGTTTCCTGTCTGGACCTACTCTGGACTCTCTGTGTTTCTGGGACCAGGGACGATCCGCAAGGCTCAGAACCTTCTCAAACAGTACTCACAGCATGGGCTGGATGGGAAGAAGGGGGGCTCTAACCTCACTCCTCTGGAAGGTAACCTCCTGCTGCTGCTGCCGCTCTGCTGCTGCTGCTGCTGCTCCTGCTCCTCTTCCTCCTCCTGCTGCTCTGTTGCTGCCCTTCTTTCTCCTCCTCCTGCTGCTCCTCTTCCTCCTGCTGCTGCTCCTCCTCCTGCTGCTCTGCTGCTGCTCTGCTGCTGCTCTGCTGCTGCTGCTCCTCTTCCTCCTCCTGCTGCTCCTCCTCTTCCTGCTGCTCCTCTTCCTCCTCCTGCTGCTCCTCCTCTTCCTGCTGCTCCTCTTCCTCCTCCTGCTCTTCACTTTTGTTCACTCAGTAGAAAACCACACACACACACACACACACACACACCTGTGGGGGGCGCTGTTGGCCACTTCCACTATCACATGTGTCTGCCCCCCTGCTGGTGATTGGTGGTGGGTACCGTTGTCCCCCCCCCCCCCCGGTGATGGGTACCGTTGTTCCATCCACTCTCCCTCCCCGGTGATTGGTGGTGGGTACCGTTGTCCCCCCCCCCGCCCCCCCCCCCCCTCCGGTGATGGGTACCGTTGTTCCATCCCCCCCGGTGATGGGTACCATTGTCTCCCCCCCCCCGGTGATGGGTACCGCTGTTCCATCCCCCCCCCCCCCCCCCTCCGGTGATGGGTACCGTTGTTCCATCCCACCCGGTGATGGGTACCGTTGTCTCCCCCCCCCCGGTGATGGGTACCATTGTCTCTCCCCCCCCCCCCCCCCCCCCCGGTGATGGGTACCGTTGTTCCATCCCCCCCCCGGTGATTGGTGGTGGGTACAGTTGTCTCCCCCCCCCCCCCCCCCCCCCCCCGGTGATGGGTACCGTTGTTCCATCCCACCCGGTGATTGGTGGTGGGTACCATTGTCTCCCCCCCCCCCCCCCCCCGGTGATGGGTACCGTTGTTCCATCCCCCCCCGGTGATTGGTGGTGGGTACAGTTGTTCCAGGTCCCCACCCCCTCCCCTCCGGGCCGGTCTCCTGCCCCCGGTGGTCTGACCGACCCGTGACCCTGTGACCCCCACCAGCAGGTTTCGATCACGACCTGCGGGTCAAAGTTCACTCTGACGCGCTGAGCGAGAAGCACGGGGCGGCGGCAGGTGAGTGGGGGAAGCGGGGGGATGACAGGAAGACCATCACAGACATATTGATCTGAGAGTCATGCAGCTCCCTCCGATCACCTGATGGAGTGTCGACCAGCTGACCCAGCTTTGCTCCGCCCCTCAGGGAAGGACGACGTTCTGGACATCGAGATCGACTCCTACATTCACTGCATCAGCGCCTTCGTCAAGCTGGCGCAGAGCGAGTACGTCCTGCTGACGGAGGTCATCCCTGAACACCACCAGAAGAAGACCTTCGACTCCCTCATCCAGGTCAGGGGGGACGGGGGGGTGGGGGGGTGGACCTCCACCCATAAGGAGAGAGGGTGAGGTTCATGAGGGTGGCGTCGTCTCAGCTGCTCCTCTCATCGGCCTCCAGGAGGCGCTGGACAACCTGATGCTGGAGGGAGACAACATCGTGTCCGCCGCTCGCCGCGCCATCCTGCGTCACGACTACTCGGCCGTCCTCACCATCTTCCCCATCCTCCGTCACCTGAAGATGAACAAGTCCGAGTTCGACTCCACCCTGCAGGTGTGACGGAGCAGGTGTGATGGTGCCACCGCCCACCTGGAGCCTCTGAATGACTGTGGTTCTTCCTGCAGGGGACGGCGGCCAGCACCAAGAACAAGCTGCCCACCCTCATCACCTCCATGGAGACCATCGGCGCCAGAGCGCTGGAGGAGTTCGCCGACAGCATCAAGGTACTCAACCTGTACTTAGTTACTTCTTCACCAAGTTACTGACCAGTCTCAGTACAAATACCACCTTTCTCCATCAATGAGTCCATGTGTAGGAAGATGCTCTATAATCTTATGTTAGAGGAGGACGGTGCTCTATATTCTAATGTTAGGGGAGGAAGATGCTCTATAATCTGATGTTAGGGGAGGAAGATGCTCTATAATCTGCTGTTAGAGGAGGAAGATGCTCTATAATCTGATGTTAGAGGAGGAAGAGGCTCTATAATCTGATGTTAGGGGAGGAAGATGCTCTATAATCTGATGTTAGAGGAGGAAGAGGCTCTATAATCTGATGTTAGAGGAGGACGGTGCTCTATATTCTAATGTTAGGGGAGGAAGATGCTCTATAATCTGATGTTAGAGGAGGAAGAGGCTCTATAATCTGATGTTAGGGGAGGAAGATGCTCTATAATCTGATGTTAGAGGAGGAAGAGGCTCTATAATCTGATGTGTCCTCTGTGCAGAATGATCCAGATAAAGAATACAACATGCCTAAAGACGGGACGGTTCACGAACTGACCAGCAACGTAAGTTAACACACATAGAGACGCTGCAGCTGGTTTCTATAGAGCTGATGTCTCTCTCTCTGTCTGTCTGTCTCTCTCTCTGTCTGTCTGTCTGTCTGTCTCTCTCTCTGTCTCCCTCTCTGTCTGTCTGTCTGTCTGTCTCTCTCTCTCTCTCCCCCTCTCTCTGTCTCTCTCTCTGTCTCTCTCTCTGTCTGTCTGTCTCTCTGTCTCTCTCTCTGTCTCCCCCTCTCTCTCTCTCCCCCTCTCCCTCTCTGTCTCTCTCTCTGTCTCCCCCT
>NC_137635.1:319550-347050 GCF_963383615.2 Lipophrys pholis | reverse complement strand
CTCCCACTAATGCTCCTCCTCCCCCACTAACGCTCCTCCTCGTCCACTGACTCCTCCCACTAACGCTCCTCCTCCCCCACTGACTCCTCCCACTAACGCTCCTCCTCCCCCACTGACTCCTCCCACTAACGCTCCTCCTCCCCCACTGACTCCTCCCACTAACGCTCCTCCTCCCCCACTGACTCCTCCCACTAACGCTCCTCCTCCCCCACTGACTCCTCCCACTAACGCTCCTCCTCCCCCACTGACTCCTCCCACTAACGCTCCTCCTCCCCCACTGACTCCTCCCACTAACGCTCCTCCTCCCCCACTGACTCCTCCCACTAACGCTCCTCCTCCCCCACTGACTCCTCCCACTAACGCTCCTCCTCCCCCACTGACTCCTCCCACTAACGCTCCTCCTCCCCCACTGACTCCTCCCACTAACGCTCCTCCTCGTCCACCTGAAGTGAATAAAGACTGAATGTCTGTTTCAGTTTTGGTTCTTTTTTTCTGAATGTTGATAAAATGACACTTCAGAACATTTTCTATCATTCTAGTAATTAGAAATAAGGATTATCAAACACACACACACACACACACACACACACACACACACACACACACACACACACACACACACACACACACACACACACACACACACACACACACACTCGCACTCGCACGCATAGGGTCCAGTTGTAGTTGTTGACGTCCGTCTCTAAAACCGTACTGAAGGAAATTCATCACACTCAGACTAACTGGTATTTTCAGCATTTTATTTTGGCGGGACATCCAGGGTCTCAGCATCAGAGAAACTCCTGTAGAGTCACGAGGCTTCGAGTCACAAGATCCCGTTTGTCCACTGGATCTCTCCAGATCTGGATTCTCTCTGGAAAGGAGTCCTGGAGGAGTAGACACCCCCCACCAGTAACCCCCAGACCCCCCTACCCCCATGTCACGGAGGTGGAAGCGTGCAGCGGGGTTCAAAGGTCACGGAGGTGGAAGCAGGTGTTGTTATAACTAACTAGTGTTGTTATAACTAACCAGACTAGTGTTGTAGGAAGCAGGTGCTTTAAAGCACAATGACGTCACAGCGGAAATGCTGAACAAGGTTTAGTGCTTCCTGCCAAGATCTCACTGTCACCCAACCCCTCACACACACACACACACACACACACACACACAGTTTGAATCAGCCTGACGACTGAAGGTTTATTCAGCATAAATACTCCAATTAGACAAATTGAACCGTTGTGATGCAGTGAAACTGGAGGAGCTGCTGGCCGGGCGGAGGCAGTGTGGTGGAGGCAGTGGGACGGAGGCAGTGTGGTGGAGGCAGTGGGACGGAGGCAGTGTGGTGGAGGCAGTGTGGCGGAGGCAGTGTGGTGGAGGCAGTGTGGCGGAGGCAGTGGGACGGAGGCAGTGTGGTGGAGGCAGTGTGGTGGAGGCAGTGGGACGGAGGCAGTGTGGTGGAGGCAGTGGGACGGAGGCAGTGTGGTGGAGGCAGTGTGGCGGAGGCAGTGTGGCGGCGGCAGTGGGACGGAGGCAGTGTGGCGGAGGCAGTGTGGCGGAGGCAGTTTGGCGGCGGCAGTGGGACGGAGGCAGTGTGGCGGAGGCAGTGTGGCGGAGGCAGTGGGACGGAGGCAGTGGGACGGAGGCAGTGGGACGGAGGCAGTGTGGTGGAGGCAGTGTGGCGGCGGCAGTGGGACGGAGGCAGTGTGGCGGAGGCAGTGTGGCGGCGGCAGTGGGACGGAGGCAGTGTGGCGGAAGCAGTGTGGCGGAGGCAGTGTGGCGGCGGCAGTGGGACGGAGGCAGTGTGGCGGAGGCAGTGTGGCGGAGGCAGTGTGGTGGAGGCAGTGGGACGGAGGCAGTGTGGTGGAGGCAGTGTGGCGGAGGCAGTGTGGCGGCGGCAGTGGGACGGAGGCAGTGTGGCGGAGGCAGTGTGGCGGCGGCAGTGGGACGGAGGCAGTGTGGCGGAGGCAGTGTGGCGGAGGCAGTGGGACGGAGGCAGTGGGACGGAGGCAGTGGGACGGAGGCAGTGTGGTGGAGGCAGTGTGGCGGCGGCAGTGGGACGGAGGCAGTGTGGCGGAGGCAGTGTGGCGGAGGCAGTGTGGCGGCGGCAGTGGGACGGAGGCAGTGTGGCGGAGGCAGTGTGGCGGAGGCAGTGTGGCGGCGGCAGTGGGACGGAGGCAGTGTGGTGGAGGCAGTGTGGCGGCGGCAGTGGGACGGAGGCAGTGGGACGGAGGCAGTGTGGCGGAGGCAGTGTGGCGGAGGCAGTGGGACGGAGGCAGTGGGACAGAGGCAGTGTGGTGGAGGCAGTGTGGCGGAGGCAGTGGGACGGAGGCAGTGTGGCGGAGGCAGTGGGACGGAGGCAGTGTGGCGGAGGCAGTGTGGCGGAGGCAGTGTGGCGGCGGCGGCCCATCACTCCGTTCCGGAGGACGCTGCAGATCTGGCAGAAATGGAAGAACAAAACAAAAGTGGAGGTTCCAGCGCAGAAGGGAAACTTGAGGAGATGAAGGGTGTGATGATTCACCGGGCGCACGCGACACAAACCGGATCACTAACACAAACCGGATCACTAACACAAACCGGATCACTAACACAAACCGGATCACTAACACAAACCGGATCACTAACACAAACCGGATCACTAACAGAAACCAGCAGCGCGTCGCCGTCACACGTCATGAAGGAAAGATGGAGGAGAGACTCCACCCACTCCTCGTCCAAGTCGTCACTTTGAAACTCATCTGTGTTGTTATAACTAACCAGACTAGTGTTATAACTAACTAAACTAGTGTTGTTATAACTTACCAAACTAGTGTCGTTATAACTAACCAGACTAGTGTTATAACTTACTAAACTAGTGTTGTGAAACTAACCAGACTAGTGTTGTTATAACTAACTAGACAAGTGTTGTTATAACTCACTAGACTAGTTATAGTTAATGATGGTGGTGATCATGTGGTTCTGGTTCTGCTGGACCTGACTGCTGCATTCCACACCGTGGACCATGACATCTTGATGTCCCGGCTGCAGCACCTGGTGGACATCCATGGTACTGCGCCGACCTGGTATAAGTCCTATCTGGCAGACAGAACCATGTGTGCCTTGCTGGTTCTGAATCCTCCTCTGCCCCTCTCACATAGGGGGTTCCACAGGGTTCCATTTCAGGGCCCCTGCTTTGCCCCCTCTACCTTCTTCCACTGGGTTCTGTGCACAGGAGACACGGCATGTCTTTTCACTGCTCTGTGGACGACAGCCAGATTTATGTCCTGCTAAAAAAGAAAGATGTCTCCTCACTGTCTCCTCTTCTGTCCTGCCTTGAGGACATTAAAGCCTGGATGGTTTTTTAACTTTCTAAGTTTGAATGAAAACTAGACGGAGGTGATGGTGTTGGGCCCAGTGGCTCCTGTGGAGCCTCTCTTCTCCACCTGGGTCCCCTGGTGGTTTTAAAATGGACCGTGAGTTTAAACTGGACTCGGATTAGGGCAGTGGTTCAGTCCAGCTTCATCCAGCTCAGAAGGTAAAGGTGAAGAGTGTTGTAATAACTAACAATACTAGTGTTATAACTAACTAGTGTTGTTATAACCAAACCAGACGAGTGTTGTTATAACTAACCAGACTAGTGTTGTTATAACTAACCAGACGAGTGTTATTATAAGTAACTAGTGTTGTTATAACTAACCAGACGAGTGTTATTATAAGTAACTAGTGTTGTTATAACTAACCAGACTAGTGTTCTTATAACTAATTAGTGTTGTTATAACCAAACCAGACGAGTGTTGTTATAACTAACTAGTGTTGTTATAACTAACCAGACTAGTGTTGTTATTACTAACCAGACTCGTGTTGTTATAACTTACAAGACTAGTGTTATAACTAACTTGTGTTGTTATAACTAACCAGACTAGTGTTGTTATAACTAATTAGTGTTGTTATAACTAACCAGACTAGTGTTATTATAAGTAACTAGTGTTGTTATAACTAACCAGACTAGTGTTCTTATAACTAATTAGTGTTGTTATAACCAAACCAGACGAGTGTTGTTATAACTAACTAGTGTTGTTATAACTAACCAGACTAGTGTTGTTATTACTAACCAGACTCGTGTTGTTATAACTTACAAGACTAGTGTTATAACTAACTTGTGTTGTTATAACTAACCAGACTAGTGTTGTTATAACTAATTAGTGTTGTTATAACTAACCAGACTAGTGTTGTTATAAATAACTAGTGTTATTATAACTAATTAGAGACTGACTCACAGAACAACAGAGCCAGTCAGTCACTCTGTCGAGGTGTGAGTCTGTCGCTCTGTGAGTCTGTCACTCTGTGAGTCTGTCGCTCTATTGAGGTGTGAGTCTGTCGCTCTGTGGCTCTATCAAGGTGTGAGTCTGTGGCTCTGTGAGTCAGTCGCTCTGTTGAGGTGTGAGTCTGTGGCTCTGTGGCTCTGTTGAGGTGTGAGTCTGTGGCTCTGTTGAGGTGTGAGTCTGTGGCTCTGTGAGTCTGTCGCTCTATTGAGGTGTGAGTCTGTCGCTCTGTGGCTCTATCAAGGTGTGAGTCTGTGGCTCTGTGAGTCAGTCGCTCTGTTGAGGTGTGAGTCTGTGGCTCTGTTGAGGTGTGAGTCTGTCGCTCTGTGAGTCAGTCGCTCCATCAAGGTGTGAGTCTGTGGCTCTGTGAGTTGAGGTGTGAGCTGCAGTGTTGCGTCACTCCTCCGGTTGCTCCGAGCCACATGACCTCACGTCTGCGCTCTAATTGGTCACTTCCAGCAGTAATTGTGCCTCCGAGTGTCTCAGTGATCGACTCGTTGTCCTGAACATTCCTGCTGCTTCACGTCACCGAGCAACTTCCTGCAGAGCACGACACTCCCTGCAGCTCTCTGTGGGACTGTCCACCGCACACCATCCACTGACCACCGTCCACCACACACTGTCCACTTTCCACCGCACACTGTCCACCGTCCACCATCCACTGTCCACCACACACTGTCCACTTTCCACCGCACACTGTCCACCATCCACCGCACACTGTCCACCGTCCACCATCCACTGTCCACCATCCACCACACACTGTCCACTTTCCATCGCACACTGTCCACCGTCCACCATCCACCGTCCACCACACACTGTCCACTTTCCACTGCACACTGTCCACCGTCCACCGCACACTGTCCACCGTCCACCATCCACTGTCCACCACACACTGTCCACTTTCCACCGCACACTGTCCACCATCCACCGCACACTGTCCACCGTCCACCATCCACTGTCCACCATCCACCACACACTGTCCACTTTCCATCGCACACTGTCCACCGTCCACCATCCACTGTCCACCACACACTGTCCACTTTCCACCGCACACTGTCCACCATCCACCGCACACTGTCCACCATCCACCGCACACTGTCCACTGTCCACCACACACTGTCCACTTTCCACCGCACACTGTCCACTTTCCACCGCACACCGTCCACCACTCACTGTCCACCATCCACCGCACACTGTCCACATTCCACCGCACACCGTCCACCACTCACTGTCCACCATCCACCGCACACTGTCCACCATCCACCACACACTGTCCACTTTCCACCGCACACTGTCCACTTTCCACCGCACACTGTTGAGCAGCAGAGGCTAAAACAAACAATCCACTCTGATCTGGACACAACATCACAAGGAGGAGCAGTATGGAAAACCAGGGTCATGGTGAACCAGGCCCAGCCTGCTGTCATGGTGAACCAGGCCCAGCCTGCTGTCATGGTGAACCAGCCGACTGTAGTCATAGACCGGAACCACCGACTGCTTCTGGAGTGTTATTACAGTGTTGTTACACACTGTGTGTGTGTGTGTGTGTGTGTGTGTGTGTGTTTGTGTGTGTGTGCTCTGGAAGATTCTGCTGATGTAAAAAAGGTGAAAGTTCAGAACCAGAGAACAGAACCTGCAGTTGTGGACTCTTTACTGTGTTACCACTTCCTGTCAGCGGCGGCGAGAGAATCAGGGCAGTGACTGTGATGTTTCTATTGGATGGCGGCGATGAGGGCGGAGTCGTTCTGCTTGTCGACTGTATTTGTGTTTCCAGGGCAACCCGCTGGCCGCTGGCCGTCTGACCTGGCTCGGAGCGGCGCCCCCCGGAGGCCGGAGTTATTCAACGTCTGCTGTTTTTTCCCGAGGGGGCGGGACCGGCCACACGGAGTCCCGGACTGTTGATACAGTTGCTGCCCCGAGGCTGGACCGGGCCTCCGGCTCCACCCGCACCACCACCGCCCCCACCCCGCTCGCCGCCCCCCGGCCCGGACGGGTCACGGCTCTCGCGGCTGGTCATCCTCTTGACCGTCCGGCGTCTGATTGTTCCCCTGCTCGTGTCGGCGCCATGTGACCGGCGGACGGCGTGAGACGCCACCTGAACCCCGGGAGGCTCCGGCTCACGCTTCACCTCAAAAGAACGGAGTGGAAACATCAGCCGCCGTCCAAACATGTCGGCGCGGCGCCGCCAAGCTTCTCGTCATCGCATGCAGAGCAGCACACGAGCCCGTCCAGCACACGAGCCCGTCCAGCACACGAGCCCGTCCAGCGCAGCGCCGCTCCGGCAGGAAAGTCTGAGTCACGACTTCGTCCAATAAATCAGCTTGAATCCGTCCAACATTCCTGCTGAACCTTTCAGAACCTTTTCATAACGAATCCTGAGAAGAAGCTTGTTCTCGTCCAAACGTCTGGATCCTGGGTGACCTTTGACCTCCGACTCCCCGAGGCTGAGCTCTACATCTCTGATTACTGCTCCTCCATCACCTCCTCCTCCACCCTGCAATGATTCCTCTACCTTCACCTCCTTCACCCTGCAACGTTTCCTCCTCCACCCTGTAACAATTCCTCCACCTCCAACTCCTCCACCCTGTAACGATTCCTTCAACCTCCAACTCCTCCACCCTTTTTAACGATACCTCCACTTTCACCTCCTCCACCCTGTAACGATTCCCCCACCTCCAACTCCTCCACCCTGTAACGATTCCTTCAACCTCCAACCTCCAACTCCTCCACCCTTTTTAACGATACCTCCACTTTCAACTCCTCCACCCTGCAACGATTCCTTCACCTCCAACTCCTCCACCCTGTAACGATTCCTCCAACTCCGCCACCCTTTTTACGGTTCCTCCACTTCCACCTCCTTCACCCTGCAACGATTCCTCCTCCACCCTGCAACAATTCCCCCACCTCCACCACCCTGCAATGATTCCTCCACCCTGCAACGATTTCTCCACCTCCACCACCCTGCAATGATTCCTCCACCCTGTAACGATTCCCCCACCTCCAACTCCTCCACCCTGTAACGATTCCTTCAACCTCCAACCTCCAACTCCTCCACCCTTTTTAACGATACCTCCACTTTCAACTCCTCCACCCTGCAACGATTCCTTCACCTCCAACTCCTCCACCCTGTAACGATTCCTCCAACTCCGCCACCCTTTTTACGGTTCCTCCACTTCCACCTCCTTCACCCTGCAACGATTCCTCCTCCACCCTGCAACAATTCCCCCACCTCCACCACCCTGCAATGATTCCTCCACCCTGCAACGATTTCTCCACCTCCACCACCCTGCAATGATTCCTCCACCCTGCAACGATTCCTCCTACTCCTCCTCCAACCTGCAACGACTCCTCCACCTCCTCCACCCTGCAGAAATTCCTCCACTTCCACCTCCTCCACCTTGCAACAATTCCTCCACCATCTCCTCCACCTTGCAACAATTCCTCCACCTCCACCACCACCACCTCCACCCTACAACTATTCTCCCCTGAAACAATATGTATCACTGAGTGAGAACTGACAGAACCTCCTCTTTCCCTTCTCCCCAACCTCCTCCATGTTCACCACCTCCTCCACCTGCTCCACCTCCTCCACCTCCCCTCTCCCTATGAATGCTGCACAAATCTTTTTTAGATGTTAGAAGATTTTGTCGACATCAATCTGAGGGAGGGAAACACTGAGGAGAGCAACAGTTGATTTGAGACGGAACTCTGGAATGTTCTAGAACTCTGGAATGTTCTAGAACTCTGGAATGTTCCAGAGTTCTAGAACTCTTCTAGAGAGTCCTACAAACTGGTTCAGTTGTAGAACCTCAGAACCCTCCAGCTGCTCAGAGTTCTACAGTGTTTGGTTCTCTGGAAGGCATCAGAATATCTTGAAATGCACTGAACAACATCCAGGATAGAAAAGTTCAAAGAAGGTTCTCTGAGAGGAACGTTCCCTTTCCTCTGTGCTGCTAATCCAGATCGTGGCTTCGGCCACTCAGACACAACCGGCCGTGAAAACAGGAGGTGGAGACTTCAAAGTGCAGATTATTCCGGTCAGGAGCATGAAATAACACTGTGACCAATACGGCTGCTTGTGCACGCCAACCGTGCACCGTGCACCGTGCACCGTGCACGCCAACCGTGCACCGTGCACCGTGCACGCCAACCGTGCACCGTGCATGGCCGGACGCAATGCGCCGTCGTTCACATGCTGCTCCTGCTCACTAATGTGGAGAATTAAAGCCGAACGCTGGCAGGAATGTGGCGTCACACTCGTGCTGGAGTTTCTCTCAAACACTCAGTGGCACGAAGAGATTCTGTCCTGCTGTACGGAGGAAGGTTACGTAGTGAGGTACTCTGCTGTACGGAGGAAGGTTACGTAGTGAGGTACTCTGCCGTACGGAGGAAGGTTACGTAGTGAGGTACTCTGCTGTACGGAGGAAGGTTACGTAGTGAGGTACTCTGCCGTACGGAGGAAGGTTACGTAGTGAGGTACTCTGCCGTACGGAGGAAGGTTACGTAGTGAGGCACTCTGCCGTATGGAGGAAGGTTACGTAGTGAGGCACTCTGCCGTATGGAGGAAGGTTACGTAGTGAGGCACTCTGCCGTATGGAGGAAGGTTACGTAGTGAGGCACTCTGCCGTATGGAGGAAGGTTACGTAGTGAGGCACTCTGCCGTATGGAGGAAGGTTACGTAGTGAGGTACTCTGCTGTACGGAGGAAGGTTACGTAGTGAGGTACTCTGCCGTACGGAGGAAGGTTACGTAGTGAGGTACTCTGCCGTACGGAGGAAGGTTACGTAGTGAGGCACTCTGCCGTACGGAGGAAGGTTACGTAGTGAGGCTGCACTCTGCCGTATGGAGGAAGGTTACGTAGTGAGGTACTCTGCCATACGGAGGAAGGTTACGTAGTGATGAACATGAGGATCTATCATCGCTCCTCCAGCAGCTGGTCTCATGTAATCCCTCCTTCTCTCACTGCACGACAAGCCTGAAGAAATACTGTGATTACTGGAGTTACTTCAATACTTGGTTCTATGACCAACTTCACCTCAGCTCTTTTCAATGCTTCTGTGTCACCGTGCTGTCTGCCATGGAATAGTTCCCGGCACGACATTCTAAACTCCTGCCACCACGGCTCAGCCTGGCCCGGCCCGGCCCAGCCCAGCCCGGCCCGGCTCAGCCCGGCTGGATTGAAACGAGCTGCTGGATGGAAACAGGCTCCACTGCACAGATGTAGCAAGAGAGTGTGTGTGTGTGTGTGTGTGTGTGTGTGTGTGTGTGTGTGTGTGTGTGTGTGTGTGTGTGTGTGTGTGTGTGTGTGTGTGTGTGTGTGTGTGTGTGTGTGTGTGTGTGTGTGTGTGTGTGTGTGTGTGTGTGTGTGTGTGTGTGTGCGCGTGTGCGCGAGCACATCTGGTTCTGATCAGCACTGAACTGTTTGGTTGTGAGGTCACACTCAGTGCTGCTCAGCCAACGGGTCAGCAACATCTGTAAGTGGTGGAGGAGGGGGTGGATGTGGTGGTGGAGGGGTGGAGGATGGTGGTGGGGGTGGAGGATGGTGGTGGGGGTGGAGGGGTGGAGGATGGTGGTGGGGGTGGAGGGGTGGAGGATGGTGGTGGGGGTGGAGGGGTGGAGGATGAGGAGCCTGTTCTTCCAGTCTGGTCATGTGACTGAGTGTCTGTTGTGGCTGTCTGAGCAGCATGTGGCTAATTTGCATACGTTCACTGGATTGGCTGGTTTGACTATTTGTCATTCATGTTCAGGGGCGATGGATTAGGTATCAACCAACCGGGTGTCGGAGTGCTTCATGTTTATACTTTTCACCCAATCAGTGCCATTTCTTAGGAGGTTGTTTTTAACAATAAAAAAAACAACCAACAGGCCTCAAATGAGAGTAAGATGTGAAAAGTACACTGAAAATACTTACTCCAGTAAAGTATAGATACTTGAAACCTCTATTGAAGTAAGGTAACAAAGTATTTTTACTTTGTTACGCGTTGTTTTATTATTGAGATGGTGCCGTTTTCTCTAAAGGAGTGGACTCGTCGTCCAGACGATGCGGTGGACGTTTCCATAGCAACAACACTGAATGTCAGATTGTGAATGTTAATATTAAAGTATTACTGCTCAATAACAAAGTATTACTGCTCACTAATGAAGTATTACTGCTCACTAATGAAGTATTACTGCTCAGTAATGAAGTATTACTGCTCAGTAATGAAGTATTACTGCTCAGTAGAGTTTCTGCGGAGAATCGTCACGTTAGCCAGCCTCTCCAGAGTGACCAGCAAGGCAAAAGTATTTCTAGAGCACCATTCATTCAAACTCGGGACAATTCGCAATGATTTACTAAGAAATAAAAAATATATTAATAATATCGCTTCCTCCGGCCTGCACCTCCTCGTCTTCCTCACCTCCTCGTCTTCCTCACCTCCTCGTCTTCCTCACCTCCTTGTCTCTCTCACCTCCTCGTCTTACCTCCTTGTCTTCCTCACCTCCTCATCTTCCTCACCTCCTCATCTTCCTCACCTCCTCGTCTCTCTCACCTCTTCGTTTCCCTCACCTCCTCGTCTTCCTCACCTCCGCATCTTCCTCACCTCCTTGTCTCCCTCACCTCCCCGTCTTCCTCACCTCCTCATCTTCCTCACCTCCTTGTCTTCCTTACCTCCTCGTCTCCCTCACCTCCCCGTCTCCCTCACCTCCTCATCTTCCTCACCTCCTCATCTTCCTCACCTCCTCGTCTCTCTCACCTCTTCGTTTCCCTCACCTCCTCGTCTTCCTCACCTCCCCATCTTCCTCACCTCCCCGTCTCCCTCACCTCCCCGTCTTCCTCACCTCCTTGTCTTCCTTACCTCCTCATCTTCCTCACCTCCTCATCTTCCTCACCTCCTTGCCCTCCTCACCTCCTTGTCTCCCTCACCTCCTTGTCTCCCTCACCTCCTTGTCCTCCTCACCTCCTCGTCTTCCTCACCTCCTCATCTTCCTCACCTCCTCGTCTCTCTCACCTCTTCGTCTCCCTCACCTCCTTGTCCTCCTCACCTCCTCGTCTTCCTCACCTCCTCATCTTCCTCACCTCCTCGTCTCTCTCACCTCTTCGTCTCCCTCACCTCCTCGTCTTCCTCACCTCCTCGTCTCTCTCACCTCTTCGTCTCCCTCACCTCCTCATCTTCCTCACCTCCTCGTCTCTCTCACCTCTTCGTCTCCCTCACCTCCTCGTCTTCCTCACCTCCTCAGACTCACCATTGAAACAGTAAATTCTTCATGAAGACACACGAGGAAAGAACTGGAGCCTCGTTAGGACGAGTTCTGCTCTGCTGCTTCCCCAAGCTGCAGGACAAGAAGAACTCTGGAGCTTCAGTCTGAGACTCTGGAGCTTCAGTCTGAGACTCTGGAGCTTCAGTCTAAGACTCTGGAGCTTCAGTCTGAGACTCTGGAGCTTCAGTCTGAGACGCTGGAGCTTCAGTCTGAGACTCTGGAGCTTCAGTCTGAGACTCTGGAGCTTCAGTCTAAGACTCTGGAGCTTCAGTCTAAGACTCTGGAGCTTCAGTCTGAGACTGTGGAGCTTCAGTCTAAGACTCTGGAGCTTCAGTCTGAGACTCTGGAGCTTCAGTCTGAGACTCTGGAGCTTCAGTCTAAGACTCTGGAGCTTCAGTCTAAGACTCTGGAGCTTTAGTCTGAGACTCTGGAGCTTCAGTCTAAGACTCTGGAGCTTCAACGCTTCAGACAGAAACAAATGTTCACTGAGTTTCTTCTGAGACTAAAATGTCTTAAAGATTTCATGGACTAAATATTTACATAAAGAAGTAAAAACCTGGATATCATGTGATTCTGATGTTTTAATGTGTTGCCTCTAAGACTCCGCCCACCCAGCTCACCTGCTCCTCTCAGTCAGGTGCAGTCATGCTCTGTGATTGGCTCTGGAGTGACAGCTGCTCTGTGATTGGCTCTGGAGTGACAGCTGCTCTGTGATTGGCTCTGGAGTGACAGCTGCTCTGTGATTGGCTCTGGAGTGACTAGACAGGCTGCAGAGCTGCACTCAGTAAACTCTGCAGGCTGCAGCCAAACCCTCATTAGTGAAACAATCCTGTGTGTGTGTGTGTGTGTGTGTGTGTGTGTGTGTGTGTGTGTGTGTGTGTGTGTGTGTGTGTGTGTGTGTGTGTGTGTGTGTGTCCAGATTTCATATTGAATTTGTCATCACGAGCTCACAACACATTATATTCTTACAATATCTCCTGTTTTCCAAACGACCTGTAACATTTTCCGACTTGCTCATATTTTCCAGGAAATTTAATTTTCTTATTTTCCATGTCGCTGCTTCACATCTTCACACATTCATCACCATCATCACCATCATCACCATCATCATCATCATCACCATCATCACCATCATCACCATCATCACCATCATCACCATCATCACCATCACCACCATCATCACCATCATCACACAACATAGTACCGGTCTGCTGTTACCTGGACACACACACACACAACTGGGCTGAAACGACCTGCTGCTCCCTGGAGCTGAGCGGTGGCCATGTGGGCTCAGCGGTGGCCATGTGGGCTCAGCAGTGGCCATGTGGGCTCAGCAGTGGCCATGTGGGCTCAGCGGTGGCCATGTGGGTTCAGCAGTGGCCATGTGGGCTCAGCGGTGGCCATGTGGGTTCAGCAGTGGCCATGTGGGCTCAGCGGTGGCCATGTGGGCTCAGCGGTGGCCATGTGGGTTCAGCGGTGGCCATGTGGGTTCAGCAGTGGCCATGTGGGCTCAGCGGTGGCCATGTGGGCTCAGCGGTGGCCATGTGGGCTCACAGACTTTGGTCCGACGGGACTTTGGCCGTCGTCCTGCTGGTCAGTCATTGCTGAAGAGGACCGACGGTTCCCGACGTCCCTGTTGGTTAAGACAAGAATGTTTGATTCCTGCTGCAGTGGAGCGTTCCACTTCACTGGACGGCGGCAGGCAGTGAGTCTCATCATAACTTTACTCCACAGCATGTGACCAGGCAATAATTCATTTCATGTTGTTGAGCGTTTTCCTCTGGTTGGCTTCGCTTCAGCTGCTCCAGCTTTCTGAACATCCAACTCTGAAGTCTGGAGACTGTTTCCACTGCGGCACGGTGGGAAGAGTCTCCAGAGGACGCTGTGGTGAGGAGACAGAGCAGAGAGGACAATGTGGTGAGGAGAAGAGCAGAGAGGAAGCTGTGGTGAGGAGAAGAGCAGAGAGGACGCTGTGGTGAGGAGACAGAGCAGAGAGGACGCTGTGGTGAGGAGACAGAGCAGAGAGGAAGCTGTGGTGAGGAGAAGAGCAGAGAGGACGCTGTGGTGAGGAGACAGAGCAGAGAGGACGCTGTGGTGAGGAGAATACTGAGATATTTCGATATTGCTGCTTGTCCAGAGTGACAGTCGTCACTGACCAATCAGCAGGCGGCTCCGTTGTATCTCCTCCTTTTGGAACCGTACCAATGTGCTGGGTACTTCAACAGAGGGTCACCAAATATCGTACAGTACTTTGGGTAACATCCACAACTTTTGTCAGTGGAGATGCATTTCACCGTACGGTACCGTACTGTACTGTACTGTACTGTACTGCACTGTACTGTACCGTACTGTACTGTACTGCACTGTACCGTACTGTACTGTACTGTACTGTACTGTACTGCACTGTACCGTACTGTACTGTACTGTACTGTACTGTACTGTACTGTACTGTACTGTACCGTACCGTACTGTACTGTACTGTACTGCACTGTACTGTACCGTACTGTACTGTACTGCACCGTACTGTACTGTACTGTACTGTACTGTACTGTACCGTACTGTACTGTACTGTACTGCACTGTACCGCACTGTAATGTACTGTACTGCACTGTACCGTACTGCACTGTACTGTACTGCACTGCACCGTACTGTAATGTACTGTACTGTACTGCACTGTACCGTACTGTAATGTACTGTACTGTACTGTACTGTACTGTACTGCACTGCACCGTACTGTAATGTACTGCACTGTAATGTAATGTAATGTACTGTACTGCACCGTACTGTACTGTACTTCACTGCACCGTACCGCACTGTACTGCACTGCACCGTACTGTAATGTACCGTACTGTAATGTACTGCACTGCACTGTACTGTACTGCACTGCACCGTACTGTAATGTAATGTACTGTACTGTACTGCACCGTACCGTACTGTAATGTACTGCACTGCACTGCACTGTACGGCACTGCACTGTAATGTAATGTACTGTACTGTACTGTAATGTACTGTACTGCACTGCACTGTACCGCACTGTAATGTACTGTACTGTACTGCACTGCACTGTACCGTACTGTACTGTACTGCACTGTACCATACTGCACCGTACTGTAATGCACTGTACTGTACTGCACTGTACCGTACTGTAATGTACTGTACTGTACTGCACTGCACCGTACCGTACTGTAATGCACTGTAATGTAATGTAATGTAATGTACTGTACTGCACCGTACTGTACTGTACTGTACTGTACTGCACTGTACCGTACTGTAATGTACTGTACTGTACTGTACTGTACTGTACTGCACTGCACCGTACCGCACTGTACTGCACTGCACTGTACCGTACCGTACCGTACTGCACTGCACTGCACCGTACTGTACTGTAATGTACTGCACTGCACTGCACTGCACCGTACTGCACCGCACCGTACTGCACCATACTGCACTGCATTGCACCGTACTGTACCGCACTGTACTGCACTGTACTGTACTGTACCGTACTGTAATGTACTGTACTGTACTGCACTGCACCGCACTGTACCGCACTGTACTGCACTGTACTGTACCGTACTGTACTGTAATGTACTGTACTGTACTGTACTGTACTGCACTGCACTGTACCGTACTGTAATGTACTGTACTGTACTGTACCATACTGTAATGTAATGTACTTTACTGTACTGCACGGCACCGTACTGTACTGTACTGTACTGTACTGTACTGTACAGTACTGTACTGTACAGACCGTACCGTACTGTCCCGTATAGTACCAACACGTACTGTGCAGTGGGAATGAGGTCAGTCTCTGGTTTCATGGTCCCAGTTGTGATTGTTGTGACATTTTCCCTCCAGAGCTGCAGTGAAACTGGAGCTTCAGCTGCTTCAGCTGCTTCAGTCTGAGTCTGAAGCTCTTCATCCTCTGTTAGTAAAACAAGCAGAGGAAGACGATCAATAATCTCATCAGATTGACAGGAAACCCTCGGCTGTGGGTTTGTATCGGCCTGTAATCTCACAGTGAGTGAAACAGTGTCTGCACCTCAATGAGCCGCTTCTAAAAGACTCCGGTTCGAGTCCCATGAGCACTCGCTCCACTTCCTCATCCCGTCGGTAGCGTCTGCATTCTAGAACGATCTGAGAATGATGGAACGTTCCTGAGGAGACGCACCAGTGTCACATGACCAGCGAGCTCCAGGAGGAAAACCTCATGGATTAATAATCAATAATCAATAATCAATAATCAATGTTCCACTGCTGGATCCCTCAGTGTGTGTGTGTGTGTGTGTGTGTGTGTGTGTGTGTGTTGGGGTGGGGGGGGGACATGACACATGAGCTCCCCTTAAAACAAGACGTCCCACAATGTCTACTAGACGTTATGGAGGTATAGAGAGAAGGTCTACTGGACGTTATGGAGGTATAGAGAGAAGGTCTACTAGATGTTATGGAGGTATAGAGAGAAGGTCTACTAGATGTTATGGAGGTATAGAGAGAAGGTCTACTAGACGTTATGGAGGTATAGAGAGAAGGTCTACTGGACGTTATGGAGGTATAGAGAGAAGGTCTACTAGATGTTATGGAGGTATAGAGAGAAGGTCTACTAGATGTTATGGAGGTATAGAGAGAAGGTCTACTAGATGTTATGGAGGTATAGAGAGAAGGTCTACTAGACGTTATGGAGGTATAGAGAGAAGGTCTACTGGACGTTATGGAGGTATAGAGAGAAGGTCTACTAGATGTTATGGAGGTATAGAGAGAAGGTCTACTAGACGTTATGGAGGTATAGAGAGAAGGTCTACTGGACGTTATGGAGGTATAGAGAGAAGGTCTACTAGATGTTATGGAGGTATAGAGAGAAGGTCTACTAGATGTTATGGAGGTATAGAGAGAAGGTCTACTAGACGTTGTGGAGGTATAGAGAAGGTCTACTAGACGTTATGGAGGTATAGAGAAGGTCTACTGGACGTTATGGAGGTATAGAGAGAAGGTCTACTAGACGTTATGGAGGTATAGAGAGAAGGTCTACTGGACGTTATGGAGGTATAGAGAGAAGGTCTACTAGACGTTATGGAGGTATAGAGAGAAGGTCTACTAGACGTTATGGAGGTATAGAGAGAAGGTCTACTAGACGTTATGGAGGTATAGAGAGAAGGTCTACTGGACGTTATGGAGGTATAGAGAGAAGGTCTACTAGACGTTATGGAGGTATAGAGAAGGTCTACTGGACGTTGTGGAGGTATAGAGAGAAGGTCTACTAGATGTTATGGAGGTATAGAGAGAAGGTCTACTAGATGTTATGGAGGTATAGAGAGAAGATCTACTAGACGTTGTGGAGGTATAGAGAGAAGGTCTACTGGACGTTATGGATGTATAGAGAGAAGGTCTACTAGACGTTATGGAGGTATAGAGAGAAGGTCTACTAGACGTTATGGAGGTATAGAGAGAAGGTCTACTGGACGTTATGGAGGTATAGAGAAGGTCTACTGGACGTTATGGAGGTATAGAGAGAAGGTCTACTAGACGTTGTGGAGGTATAGAGAGAAGGTCTACTAGATGTTATGGAGGTATAGAGAGAAGGTCTACTAGACGTTGTGGAGGTATAGAGAGAAGGTCTACTGGACGTTATGGAGGTATAGAGAGAAGGTCTACTAGACGTTATGGAGGTATAGAGAGAAGGTCTACTAGACGTTATGGAGGTATAGAGAGAAGGTCTACTAGACGTTGTGGAGGTATAGAGAAGGTCTACTAGACATTATGGAGGTATAGAGAGAAGGTCTACTAGACGTTGTGGAGGTATAGAGAGAAGGTCTACTGGACGTTATGGAGGTATAGAGAGAAGGTCTACTAGACGTTGTGGAGGTATAGAGAAGGTCTACTAGACGTTATGGAGGTATAGAGAGAAGGTCTACTAGACGTTATGGAGGTATAGAGAGATGGTCTACTAGACGTTGTGGAGGTATAGAGAGAAGGTCTACTGGACGTTATGGAGGTATAGAGAGAAGGTCTACTGGACGTTGTGGAGGTATAGAGAGAAGGTCTACTAGACGTTGTGGAGGTATAGAGAGAAGGTCTACTAGATGTTATGGAGGTATAGAGAGAAGGTCTACTAGACGTTGTGGAGGTATAGAGAGAAGGTCTACTGGACGTTGTGGACCGTTCTGTCTGGCGGAGCTGAGACGTTCTCCATGAGGCTACAGGCTGGTCGTAATGGAAGTTGAAAGGAGGTCCTGGTTGTTCTGAGGCGCCACTTTCATTAAAAAAAATAAAACAAATGTTTATTTTCTGGAGCTTCACAACTGGAATGAAGAACATTTGATAAGATGGAGGCTCATTGTGAGGCTGACGGAGCTGAACTGGATAAAACCAGACTGGAGGGAAGTGAAGTGATCATGTGAGCAGCAGGAGGCGTTAATCTGGAGGGGGGGGGGGGGGGGGGCAGTCCTGCAGGTGACAGCTCAGAGACACACACCTCCACCTCACCACAGGTAGGAAACAACCACACACACACACCTCCACCTCACCACAGGTAGGAAACAACCACACACACACACCTCCACCTCACCACAGGTAGGAAACAACCACACACACACACCTCCACCTTTCTGCTGCTGGCCACTGAACCCCGGGGTTAAGGTTTCTTCAGCATTCGTAAGCTTTCTGTTGCCATCCAGCGAAAACCTTCAGAATGCTGAGCTTCAGGTGGGGACTCGAAAATACCTGGAAACACCTGGAGACGCCTGGAAGGCACCTGGAGACGCTGGCAGCCTGACCTCTGAGGCGTGTGATTACAAGTGATTACAAGTGATTACAAGTGATTACAAGTGATTTTAAGTGATTATAAGTGATTATAAATTGAACTGTTTGCTTCAGAATGACGGTCGGAGGTTTAGAAAGTGGGAAGCAGGACAATGTGTAACCTGAACTTCTGTTAGAGCAGCGACACAAAGCCAGAGCGTCAAGGAGAAACACAACGAGATGTGGTCAAGGTGATAAGAAATACTGGTGGTCAGGTTTCACCTCCAGGTCACGTCACTGTTAAATAACCAGCTGCACGTTATTGGTGGGAAAAGTGTGAAATCCATGAGAAGAGTGATTTTGTGTGTGTGCTGCTGCTCTGCTGACAAAACAGAGCGACTGTTTGATAAATACACAACTATTGATCGTTAAAACACGGCGCAGCACTGAAGGTCATGTTGCTTATAAGCAGAGCTAATCCAGGAACAGACAACATTCTGAACGGCACGGTGGAGAAGTGGTTTGTACTTTGTTCTTCTTTGGTTGGTTGTCAAGGTTTCTCTCACAATCCAATGACATTTTCCAGGTTGATCTGTGACTTCAGATGATGGTTGAGTCTGTGAGTGTGTCTGTCCAGGGTTTAGACTGCTCCCTGGAGTGTCTCAGGGGTTTAGACTGCTCCCTGGAGTGTCTCAGGGGTTTAGACTGCTCCCTGGGGTGTGTCCAGGGTTTAGACTGCTCCCTGGAGTGTCTCAGGGGTTTAGACTGCTCCCTGGGGTGTGTCCAGGGTTTAGACTGCTCCCTGGAGTGTCTCAGGGATTTAGACTGCTCCCTGGGGTGTGTCCAGGGTTTAGACTGCTCCCTGGAGTGTCTCAGGGGTTTAGACTGCTCCCTGTGATGTCTCAAGGGTTTAGACTGCTCCCTGGGGTGTCTCCAGGGTTTAGACTGCTCCCTGGAGTGTCTCAGGGGTTTAGACTGCTCCCTGGGGTGTGTCCAGGGTTTAGACTGCTCCCTGGAGTGTCTCAGGGGTTTAGACTGCTCCCTGGGGTGTCTCCAGGGTTTAGATTACTCCCTGGAGTGTCTCCAGGGTTTAGACTGCTCCCTGGAGTGTCTCCAGGGTTTAGACTACTCCCTGGGGTGTCTCCAGGGTTTAGACTGCTCCCTGGAGTGTCTCCAGGGTTTAGACTGCTCCCTGGAGTGTCTCCAGGGTTTAGACTACTCCCTGGAGTGTCTCCAGGGTTTAGACTGCTCCCTGGGGTGTCTCCAGGGTTTAGACTGCTCCCTGGAGTGTCTCCAGGGTTTAGACTACTCCCTGGAGTGTCTCCAGGGTTTAGACTGCTCCCTGGGGTGTCTCCAGGGTTTAGACTGCTCCCTGGGGTGTCTCCAGGGTTTAGACTGCTCCCTGGGGTGTCTCCGGAACTTAGATGAAAAACATGACTGTTAGCATGTTAGCATGTTGTGAAATGATGTAAAACTGAGAAACGTTGTTGTCGATGATAAAACACGGTGAGACGTGACGTGAAACATGTTGATGTTCTGCATCGCCGAGATTATGCAGGGATTAGCGTGCTAAACAACGAGCTATATTCTTGTCATGCCAGTGTACGACACTAGGTGGAGTAATGAGTGTGTGTTGTGTTACAGTTCTGGACCATCAGATGAAATGAGCTGATGATTGTTGTGTGTATTGTGTATATTGTGTGTATTGTGTGTATTGTGTGTATTGTGTGTATTGTGTGTATTGTGTGTATTGTGTGTATTGTGTGTATTGTGTATATTGTGTGTATTGTGTGTATTGTGTGTATTGTCTGTATTGTGTGTATTGTGTATATTGTGTGTATTTTGTGTATTGTGTGTATTGTGTGTATTGTGTGTATTGTGTATATTGTGTGTATTGTGTGTATTGTGTGTATTGTGTATATTGTGTGTATTGTGTATATTGTGTGTATTGTGTGTATTGTGTGTATTGTGTGTATTGTGTATATTGTGTGTATTGTGTGTATTGTGTGTATTGTGTATATTGTGTGTATTGTGTGTATTGTGTGTATTGTGTGTATTGTGTGTATTGTAGTATATTGTGTGTATTGTGTGTATTGTAGTATATTGTGTGTATTGTAGTATATTGTGTGTATTGTGTGTATTGTGTGTATTGTGTGTATTGTGTGTATTGTGTGTATTGTGTGTATTGTGTGTATTGTGTGTATTGTGTGTATACGCTCTATTAATGAGCCTCTTTAACAGATTTACTGAACTAATGTCTGCTGAGCTTCTGTCCATCGTCTCTAATAGAATCTAGTATTGTAATATATTAATAAAATATCGATCCCATCTGATCGATCGGCTTCGTCCTGCTCAGTTTGCTCACGTCAACAACCTGGTTCTTCTTCTCTGGTGTGAAATCGGCTCAGGTTCCGAGGAGAACCGACGACACCACCTGACTTTCATCCAGCTGAATTCAGTGAAGGAAGCAGGAAGTGGAAGCCGGCTGCATGTTCTTTCAAAATAAATCCAAAATAAGTGGAAACAAAAGCTGTTTCTTAAATCTAGAGAACAAAAGGTTTTATTGTGAAGGTCCTGTTTGATTTTTCTTGATGAGCTCTTAATGTGGTGAAGGAAATTCTGTTCATGATTTGGTGGAACTTTATTTCACTGGAAAACTTCGACTCCTCAGTCGGTTCTCAAGCTCAATTAAAGAGTTTTAGAGCTTCAAAGATCAGGGAACGCTGAGTGGAGCTGAAGGGCCGCAGCGGCAGCAGAACGCCATGGAGCTGCAGAACGCCATGGAGCAGCAGAACGCCGTGGAGCTGCAGAACGCCATGGAGCTGCAGAACGCCATGGAGCAGCAGAACGCCGTGGAGCTGCAGAACGCCATGGAGCTGCAGAACGCCATGGAGCTGCAGAACGCCATGGAGCAGCAGAACGCTGTAGAGCAGCAGAACGCCGTGGAGCTGCAGAACGCTGTAGAGCAGCAGAACGCCGTGGAGCTGCAGAACGCCGTGGAGCTGCAGAACGCCGTGGAGCAGCAGAACGCCGTGGAGCAGCAGAACGCCGTGGAGCTGCAGAACGCCGTGGAGCAGCAGAACGCCGTGGAGCAGCAGAATGCCGTGGAGCTGCAGAACGCCGTGGAGCTGCAGAATGCCACGGAGCAGAAGAATGCTGCAGAGCAGCAGAACGCCGTGGAGCTGCAGAACGCTGTAGAGCAGCAGAACGCCGTGGAGCTGCAGAACGCCGTGGAGCTGCAGAACGCCATGGAGCAGCAGAACGCCGTGGAGCTGCAGAACGCCGTGGAGCTGCAGAACGCCATGGAGCAGCAGAACGCCACGGAGCAGAAGAATGCTGCAGAGCAGCAGGACGCCGGAGGCGGCCGAGAGCAGCCACCCGTTCAGTGTTCTGGTCGGCTCGCCGTCGCGGCGCTGAGCCAGCGTGTCATGAGTGGTTGGAGCTGCGAGCGGCGGAGGAGCAGCCACTTGTTTCCAGAGCTGCGAGCGGCGGAGGAGCAGCCACTTGTTTCCAGAGCTGCTCCCTCTGACACTCTGTGGAAACTTCAGCCAAAGGTCGGCAGTGTTTTGGTTCCAAGCGGCTGCTGGAGTGTGGAGGTTGTTGTGTACACTCTCTGCTGCTCTCTGCTGCTTCCAGCTCCGAGAACAGCAGAGAACGTCAGAGAACAGCAGAGAACAGCAGAGAACGTCAGAGAACAGCAGAGAACAGCAGAGAACAGCAGAGAACAGCAGAGAACAGCAGAGAACAGCAGAGAACAGCTGGAGGCTCAACGCTACTCAGCCTCACCAACTGCACACAAACCACAGGCCTGACCATGACCCCACCCTGACCTCCACCCAGGCTCTGACCTCCACCCTGACCTCCACCCTGACCTCCACCCTGACCTTCACCCTGACCTTCACCCAGGCTCTGACCTCCACCCTGACCTCCACCCTGACCTCCACCCTGACCTTCGCCCAGGCTCTGACCTCCACCCTGACCTCCACCCTGACCTTCGCCCTGGCTCTGACCTCCACCCTGACCTCCACCCTGACCTTCGCCCTGGCTCTGACCTCCACCCTGACCTCCACCCTGACCTTCGCCCTGGCTCTGACCCCGACTACGTCCATGAATCTGTGGTTCTTGTTGCAGCCGCAGGTTTGGCACGTCTGACTGAGGAACCACATTGCTGTCTGCTCGTGCTGATGGAGGAGAGGAGCAGAGGATCATGGGAAGGTTTTCTGGGAGCTCTGGCAGACGGATGGCGGCTGCGGCAGGAAGAAGGTCCGGCCCAGTTGACTCGGTCAGATGGCTGATTGGATGCTCGCCGTGGTTTGGCTGCAATGGATCCATCAACTGGAGAACCGCTTCTGCTCCGTCAACAACCAACGTATGGAAACGAATCATGGGAGCTGGATGAAGAGAAAAGCTGGAAACTCAGGAAACAGGAAACAGGAAAGAAACAGGAAACACAGGAAACAGGAAACACAGGAAACAGGAAACAGGAAACACAGGAAACAGGAAACAGGAAAGAAACAGGAAACACAGGAAACAGGAAACACAGGAAACAGGAAACAGGAAACACAGGAAACAGGAAACAGGAAACACAGGAAACACAGGAAACACAGGAAACAGGAAACACAGGAAACAGGAAACAGGAAAGAAACAGGAAACACAGGAAACAGGAAACACAGGAAACAGGAAACAGGAAACACAGGAAACAGGAAACAGGAAAGAAACAGGAAACACAGGAAACAGGAAACACAGGAAACAGGAAACAGGAAACACAGGAAACACAGGAAACACAGGAAACAGGAAACACAGGAAACAGGAAACAGGAAACACAGGAAACAGGAAACACAGGAAACAGGAAACAGGAAACACAGGAAACAGGAAACACAGGAAACAGGAAACACAGGAAACACAGGAAACAGGAAACACAGGAAACAGGAAACACAGGAAACAGGAAACACAGGAAACAGGAAACACAGGAAACACAGGAAACAGGAAACACAGGAAACAGGAAACACAGGAAACAGGAAACAGGAAACACAGGAAACAGGAAACACAGGAAACACAGGAAACAGGAAACACAGGAAACAGGAAACACAGGAAACAGGAAACAGGAAACACAGGAAACAGGAAACACAGGAAACAGGAAACAGGAAACAGGAAAGAAACAGGAAACACAGGAAACAGGAAAGAAACAGGAAACAGGAAAGAAACAGGAAACACAGGAAACAGGAAACACAGGAAACAGGAACCAGGAACCAGGAACCAGGAACCTATTTGACAGCCAGAATTAGTACACAGAAGAAATGACACATAAAATAAAATGATGACATTATAGAAATGATGGACCAGAACCAGCTGAAACGTCACAAGCTGCTGGTAGAATTATTGATTAGTCATTAAAATAATGAGGACGTAGATGAAGACAGGCAGGAGGACACAGCGTGGACAAGTTTAATGGACAATGTCTGAGGTTTTCAACTTTTCAAGTCTCCATGGAGAAACTTGTCTCTTTGATAACCTTGAATCTTGTGAATACTACTATGTACTGTACCTCAGTAAACGTTTCATCAGTAACGGGGTTAGTGCTCTCACAGTCCAGACAGAAGGTCGTGGGTTTGAGTCCAGCTGGAGGTGTTTCCTCACACATTACAAAAACATGCATGTAATTACTAATGCTGAGTGTCTCTGTGTCCCATGGAAGACTAATGTCCTTCTGAAACGTATTTTCAATGACGTCCCAATGACAAAACGTTAAAACAACATCCAAGAAAGACGTTTAAGAAATTTTCATTCTGACCCTCTGAGGACGTCTTCTGGATGTGTAGAGACGATGTCTTCTGGTTGTGTAGAGACGATGTCTTCTGGTTGTGTAGAGACGATGTCTTCTGGATGTGTAGAGACGATGTCTTCTGGTTGTGTAGAGACGATGTCTTCTGGATGTGTAGAGACGATGTCTTCTGGATGTGTAGAGACGACGTCTTCTGGATGTGTAGAGACGATGTCTTCTGGATGTGTAGAGACGATGTCTTCTGGTTGTGTAGAGACGACGTCTTCTGGTTGTGTAGAGACGACGTCTTCTGGATGTGTAGAGACGTGTCTTCTGGATGTGTAGAGACGACGTCTTCTGGATGTGTAGAGACGACGTCTTCTGGATGTGTAGAGACGTGTCTTCTGGATGTGTAGAGACGTGTCTTCTGGATGTGTAGAGACGACGTCTTCTGGATGTGTAGAGACGACGTCTTCTGGATGTGTGGAGACGATGTCTTCTGGATGTGTAGAGACGACGTCTTCTGGATGTGTAGAGACGTGTCTTCTGGATGTGTAGAGACGACGTCTTCTGGATGTGTAGAGACGATGTCTTCTGGATGTGTAGGGACGACGTCTTCTGGATGTGTAGAGACGACGTCTTCTGGATGTGTAGAGACGATGTCTTCTGGATGTGTAGAGACGACGTCTTCTGGATGTGTAGAGACATGTCTTTTAGACATGTCTTGGACCACTTCCTGCTCAGTCAGTTGAGGATTAACGTGTAAACAAGAGTTCAGTAAAACAGTAACGGTTGTTCTCTTGATAAACGATCAGATCCTAACTTAACCTCAACGCCAGCTGCCATATCGGATTACCTCCACAGTAATCTATTACACTCTGTCACATGACTTCATCACCACAGTAATCTACTGACGGTGTTTGATTCTGACGGTGTTTGATTCTGACGGTGTTTGATTCTACTGACGGTGTTTGATTCTACTGACGGTGTTTGATTTTGACGGTGTTTGATTCTACTGATGGTGTTTGATTCTACTGACGGTATTTGATTTTGACGGTGTTTGATTCTACTGACGGTGTTTGATTCTACTGACGGTGTTTGATTTTGACGGTGTTTGATTCTACTGACGGTGTTTGAATCTACTGACGGTGTTTGATTTTGACGGTGTTTGATTCTACTGATGGTGTTTGATTCTGACGGTGTTTGATTCTGACGGTGTTTGATTCTACTGATGGTGTTTGATTCTGACGGTGTTTGATTTTGACGGTGTTTGATTCTACTGATGGTGTTTGATTCTGACGGTGTTTGATTCTGACGGTGTTTGATTCTACTGACGGTGTTTGATTTTGACGGTGTTTGATTCTACTGATGGTGTTTGATTCTGACGGTGTTTGATTCTACTGATGGTGTTTGATTCTGACGGTGTTTGATTCTGACGGTGTTTGATTCTACTGATGGTGTTTGATTCTGACGGTGTTTGATTCTACTGATGGTGTTTGATTCTGACGGTGTTTGATTCTACTGACGGTGTTTGATTCTACTGACGGTGTTTGATTCTGACGGTGTTTGATTCTACTGACGGTGTTTGATTCTGACGGTGTTTGATTCTGACGGTGTTTGATTCTACTGATGGTGTTTGATTCTGACGGTGTTTGATTCTACTGATGGTGTTTGATTCTGACGGTATTTGATTCTGACGGTGTTTGATTCTACTGATGGTGTTTGATTCTGACGGTGTTTGATTCTACTGATGGTGTTTGATTCTGACGGTGTTTGATTCTACTGACGGTGTTTGATTCTACTGACGGTGTTTGATTCTACTGACGGTGTTTAATTCTGACGGTGTTTGATTCTGATGGTGTTTGATTCTGACGGTGTTTGATTCTACTGACGGTGTTTGATTCTGACGGTGTTTGATTCTACTGACGGTGTTTGATTCTGACGGTGTTTGATTCTACTGACGGTGTTTGATTCTGACGGTGTTTGATTCTGACGGTGTTTGATTCTACTGACGGTGTTTGATTCTGACGGTGTTTGATTCTACTGACGGTGTTTGATTCTGACGGTGTTTGATTCTACTGACGGTGTTTGATTCTGACGGTGTTTGATTCTACTGACGGTGTTTGATTCTACTGACGGTGTTTGATTCTGACGGTGTTTGATTCTGACGGTGTTTGATTCTACTGACGGTGTTTGATTCTGACGGTGTTTGATTCTACTGACGGTGTTTGATTCTGACGGTGTTTGATTCTGACGGTGTTTGATTCTACTGACGGTGTTTGATTCTGATGGTGTTTGATTCTGACGGTGTTTGATTCTACTGACGGTGTTTGATTCTGACGGTGTTTGATTCTACTGACGGTGTTTGATTCTGACGGTGTTTGATTCTACTGACGGTGTTTGATTCTGACGGTGTTTGATTCTGACGGTGTTTGATTCTACTGACGGTGTTTGATTCTGACGGTGTTTGATTCTGACGGTGTTTGATTCTACTGACGGTGTTTGATTCTGACGGTGTTTGATTCTACTGACGGTGTTTGATTCTGACGGTGTTTGATTCTGACGGTGTTTGATTCTACTGACGGTGTTTGATTCTGACGGTGTTTGATTCTGACGGTGTTTGATTCTGACGGTGTTTGATTCTACTGACGGTGTTTGATTCTGACGGTGTTTGATTCTACTGACGGTGTTTGATTCTACTGACGGTGTTTGATTCTGACGGTGTTTGATTCTGACGGTGTTTGATTCTACTGACGGTGTTTGATTCTGACGGTGTTTGATTCTACTGACGGTGTTTGATTCTGACGGTGTTTGATTCTGATGGTGTTTGATTCTACTGACGGTGTTTGATTCTACTGACGGTGTTTGATTCTGACGGTGTTTGATTCTACTGACGGTGTTTGATTCTGACGGTGTTTGATTCTGACGGTGTTTGATTCTACTGACGGTGTTTGATTCTGACGGTGTTTGATTCTACTGACGGTGTTTGATTCTACTGACGGTGTTTGATTCTGACGGTGTTTGATTCTGACGGTGTTTGATTCTACTGACGGTGTTTGATTCTGACGGTGTTTGATTCTGACGGTGTTTGATTCTGACGGTGTTTGATTCTGACGGTGTTTGATTCTACTGACGGTGTTTGATTCTGACGGTGTTTGATTCTACTGACGGTGTTTGATTCTGACGGTGTTTGATTCTGACGGTGTTTGATTCTACTGACGGTGTTTGATTCTACTGATGGTGTTTGATTCTACTGACGGTGAAAACAGCCATGAACAGACGGGGTTCTTGTCAGTCCAGGGTTCGGGTGAACGACCTGCTGACCAGGAGCTCCAGGTTGTTGGGAATGGGTGGAGTCATTCTGCGGTTGCAGCGCCACCATGAGGGCAGGAAGTAACGGTTGTGTTCGTCCTGCAGGCTGAAGATGCAGCAGCAGTACGTGTCGGTGAGCCGGTCGGAGGAGATTGGCGT
>NC_137635.1:312050-314550 GCF_963383615.2 Lipophrys pholis | reverse complement strand
AAGCAGACTGAAGAAGTTAGAAGCAGGTTGAAGAAGTTTGAAGCAGACTGAAGAAGTTAGAAGCAGGTTGAAGAAGTTTGAAGCAGACTGAAGAAGTTAGAAGCAGACTGAAGAAGTTAGAAGCAGACTGAAGAAGTTAGAAGCAGATTGAAGAAGTTAGAAGCAGGTTGATAAAGTTAGAAGCAGGTTGAAGAAGTTAGAAGCAGACTGAAGAAGTTAGAAGCAGGTTGAAGAAGTTTGAAGCAGACTGAAGAAGTTAGAAGCAGGTTGAAGAAGTTAGAAGCAGGTTGATAAAGTTAGAAGCAGGTTGAAGAAGGTAGAAGCAGACTGAAGAAGTTAGAAGCAGGTTGAAGAAGTTTGAAGCAGACTGAAGAAGTTAGAAGCAGACTGAAGAAGTTAGAAGCAGACTGAAGAAGTTAGAAGCAGACTGAAGAAGTTAGAAGCAGATTGAAGAAGTTAGAAGCAGGTTGAAGAAGTTAGAAGCAGGTTGAAGAAGTTAGAAGCAGGTTGAAGAAGTTAGAAGCAGGTTGAAGAAGTTAGAAGCAGATTGAAGAAGTTAGAAGCAGGTTGAAGAAGTGTCTGATGTTTCAGGAGTTTCTCTGGGCGGAGCTGAAGCACCTTCTCTCCGTCGGGCAGGTTTTATTCTGCAGTAAACGTCAGAGAGGAGAAGTCGTGTTGGAAATCAAAGCCTGAATTAATAATTTTATGTGAAAGTAAATCTGGTTTTATTTCTGTTTGGTGAAAACATTTTGAAACTGAAGCTCATAATGAGGATTCCTGAAGCCATGTGCTTCTCATAAACCTCTTATTGTTCCATAGTGGAAAAACTATTAATTCTATTTATGATTTGTGGATTTCGCTTCATTCCTGCCGTCCGTGACTCGTTTTGGTGGAAAATCTCTGGATCGTTTGAGTTTGTGTGAAAGAGGCTGAAGCTGCTCGTGTTTCAGAGGAGAAGCTGAAGTCCTGAACTGAGGAGGGCAAATTAAAAGACCTTCACTCCTTCAGATCATTTAAAGGGAAATGGAGCAGCACACACACACACACACACACACACACACACACACACACACACACACACACACACACACACACACACACACACACACACACACACACACACACACACACACACACACACACACACACACACACACACACCCATGCAAGGTGCTGTCACTCCAATGGGGGCAGTTTGGGGTTCAGTGTCTTGCCCAAGGACACTTCGGCACATCGGCATGCAGAGATGGTAATCGAACCTTTCGATTGGGCGACGACCGCTCTACTCTACCAACCCAGTTATGCCGCCCCTCCAGAAAAACTAGGATATCAGGGGAAAAGTTTTATCATGTCAAAGCTCCAGAATTCTGCTGCTTCATTATCATGTTTGATTTATTTCATCATGAGAATCTCCTGAAACATCATGAAACATGATGAAACATCATGAAACATTATGAGAATCTCCTGAAACATCATGAAACACGATGAAACATCCTGAAACATTATGAGAATCTCCTGAAACAACATGAAACATCATGAAACATTATGAGAATCTCCTGAAACATCCTGAAACATTATGAGAATCTCCTGAAACAACATGAAACATCATGAAACATTATGAGAATCTCCTGAAACAACATGAAACATCATGAGAATCTCCTGAAACATCCTGAAACATTATGAGAGTCTCCTGAAACATCATGAAACATCCTGAAACATCATGAAACATTATGAGAGTCTCCTGAAACATCATGAAACATCCTGAAACATCCTGAAACATCCTGAGAATCTCCTGAAACATCATGAAACATCATGAAACATCATGAAACATTATGAGAGTCTCCTGAAACATCCTGAAACATCCTGAGAATCTCCTGAAACATCATGAAACATCATGAAACATCATGAAACATTATGAGAGTCTCCTGAAACCTCATGAAACATCATGAAACATTATGAAAATCTCCTGAAACATCCTGAAACATCATGAAACATTATGAGAATCTCGTGAAACATCATGAAACATCATGAAACATTATGAGAATCTCCTGAAACATCATGAAACATCCTGAAACATCCTGAAACATTATGAGAATCTCCTGAAACATCCTGAAACATTATGAGAATCTCCTGAAACATCATGAAACATTATGAGAATCTCCTGAAACATCATGAAACATCATGAAACATTATGAGAATCTCCTGAAACATCCTGAAACATCATGAAACATCATGAAACATCATGAAACATTATGAGAATCTCCTGAAACATCATGAAACATCCTGAAACATCATGAAACATTATGAGAATCTCCTGAAACATCATGAAACATCATGAAACATTATGAGAATCTCCTGAAACATCATGAAACATCCTGAAACATCATGAAACATTATGAGAATCTCCTGAAACATCCTGAAACATCCTGAAATCACTCCCTGGTGACGGAGCTCCTCACCCTATCTCTAAGGGGGCGCCCAGCCACCCTAAGGAGGAAAC